>NC_040036.1:39076188-39162950 GCF_003713205.1 Coffea eugenioides | reverse complement strand
GCAGTTGAAGCGACCCTAATTCAATGTTGCACATGCTTACTTTATGGCATCAAGCAAGGTCCTGATATATGAATACATATATTTCACCCTTGATGTGTCGTTTAGTGTTCCATTGCGCTCAGTTCCTTTACCTGTCAAAAACAGTCAAGCCACGAGAATCTGAAACTATTTGCAATCATATTGAACAAGAAAAGAGCAAGAGAAATAAGCTAGATAGTTGCAAACATCTGCTGATTATAAATTCATCAGATGAGAATGCATTTGTGGCAGAGCTCAGCCGGCCAAAAAAGTTGCACAAAGTACAAGAGCACCCTAAACTTAATGCTAGAAACTTAGAGAGCTAAAACCATGCATATATATCCACGAAGAGGAACAAATCCAAAAGGAAATGATAATTCTCAAGCAATATATTTTTAGTGGTGGTATAATTAGGTTCGCAGGTTAAGTGATCAATTCATTTCTCTTTTTTGGTGAAATGACAGATGTAGTACCAATAATGTCTATCGGAGGTAAGCATTTGTCAGAATCAGGTCACTAGTACAGAAACATTTGGAAAATGACCAGAAAAGATACAGGTTAATGCATCCAAGCAAAGGCAGATATGCGTGAGAGAGAGACAGAGAAAGAACCATTTTCATGGACATAAGTAGGTGGATTGGCATATACATTCCTGAGATACTCCAGAATTCCGGATAGACTGGATGATGTATCATCATTCTGTCCCAAACACGATGGTAATTAACACGGGACCGAAAATGAAGAACAGAATATCTTGAAGTAAAACTGTTAATCCCAACCTGATTTTCTGATGCATCTTCTGGCTCAACTAAAGAAAAACAGAAAGATACAGTAATAAGTAAATTTAATCACAATATCTATAGGGAAACAAAAGTCAACATAGAGATATAGATTTTTGAAAGAAGGAGAAGCACTTAGAATTCGGAGTTGAATCCAAGGTTGTAAACTAGTTCTCATAGAACTAATAAACAAGGCTTTGCAAAAGGATTTGATCAGTTGATTCCAGCAAGGAATAAGTACAATGCAAGATCACAGCACATGTGCGACACATACCCAGAGCGCTTAATCCCATATCAGCAACTATGTCCCTGATATTCATATTAAGGCTGCTAGGACTGTCCTTGACGTAGAGTGTTGAATAATGGTTCAGCCCTATAAAGTCAAATGAGCCCTTAAGTAGCCTAGATTCACTCGGAGTAAGTGCTGGAATCTTTGTGCCAGCATTCTTCTTTATGATGTCAGGATAGTCTCCAAACACCATTGGATGGAGAAACCTGCAGTCAAATAGTGGATATACGATAAAGCAAGCTTATATTTTACTTCAAGCAGAAAAATGCAGAAAGCATCTTGCTGCTAACAAGAGATGGTGAAATAGGCACTTATCTACCAAAGATTCACAACTCACCAACCAATGTAAAAATCAATGGCTCTTTGAGTTGCAATTATATCTTCTGTAGCATTAGAATATGGAGAAAACCAAGAAGCATAGATGTTTAGTCCCACAAAACCCCGTTGAGTCGCCTGATATAGAGGTTCAATATCTGTTAATTGACTTCACATCATATGTTTCCAAATATGAAGATCAAAAAGAAACCACTTATATGAATTCTAGACAAAAGCATCAATGTCCTTGGCAGATGCAAGGTGGGAACTCAATGATCAAACTGCATGATACTACACACATTAGTGGGAGTAGAAGCAGGGCGCTTTATTACTAAATTGCCTTTCCATTCTCAGACCTGTTAAGCTGCCCATTTTCCAATCCCCAGAGGTGATCTGAAGCGTGTTTGGTCTCTATTCCAAGCTATTTTTCTATTCTTCCAACTAAACCAAGTCCCAGGAGCACTTGCAATCAATCATTTTGTTTCCCTATGAGACAAATGCAAACTGACTAAATGTTGATAATTTATCTTAGAATAAATCGTGATTTCCTTGATTAAAATCGAAGAGGCGACAGATATGTTTAAGGACAGAATTCTTTCAATGTAAATGACTACACCAGAGCCAGCACATAGCAGAATGACTCCAATTAGCAAGTAGACGAGCATCTAAATATCTGCTTGGACACTTCAAGCCACATTTCCATCCCTATCTCTATAAAAGTGAATCGGAAGATTGACCTACTCTGTAAATTCATCTCTAGTATTTTTCAGTTAACACCACTAACTAATAATAGTTTCCATCTATGATTACTTATTAACCACAGTGCCACCTCTGTACATGCAGAGATGTATATGGTTGGACATGGACTATGAGTTTATCAAAAACGATAGTTCATTAGGATCAATGTGACAAAAATCATATTTCAATCGCAGTTGTAGAGCTTTCAAGATACTGATTGCTGTTTATGTGAAAAAAATTATGAAATAGGATATCATAGTAATACCTTATGCTTTTTGTAGTATAGCTTCACAGCAGATGAATGTGCCAGCAACATGTTGTGACCAGCAATATATGGCTCAGTTATGGAATTACCCTCAGAGCAGTTCAGTCCAAATGGAAAAGAGCAGCGCCCTGGGGGTCCGATTCCATTATCATAACCACAAATGGAAAATATATTACCCTCATTTATGGTAGTCCAATACAGAACCCTGTCTCCAAATTCCTTGAAGCACACATCAGCATAGGCGGTAAAGTCGTTCCTGAAATAATAAACAAATAAGTGTTTAGATCTGATACCATAAATAAGCATCTATGCTTTACAATATAAATCATATATAAAACAAGCTTAAATGTGAATGGATCAAAGTACAAATATTAAATACTTACACTATCTTCCGACTGAGCCATCCCCCATATTCATCTTCAAGAACTTGAGGGGTATCAAAGTGAAAAAGCGTGACATGTGGCTGAATTCCTATGCGTTGGTCCAACAGTAAAGTCGCATTAAGATGGAAAGAAATTTGAATAGATTGTACAGCATTTTGGAAGTTTATCTCCATGTTCTTGGGAAGATAAAGATTTGTCAATATGATGTCATTATCCATGAGCGGATTCCCTAGAAGTGCTTAATCATTGTACAGGATAAGCTTACCATGCATTAGGAGTTCATTAATAAGATTGTTGTAATATTCTAAACCTTTGGGGTTGACACGGCCTCTTCCATCTGAAAAGAGAAATTATAAAACAAGGTATCAGAAGAAAGAAATAAAGTGTGCAGTGGTCTTGTATAGGTAGTACAGTAGAACTCAACATACCAGGAATAAGTCTTGACCAGGAAATAGAGAATCTGTAAGCCTCCAGACCTGTGTCTACCATGTGTTGAACATCTTCCTGAAACAGATATATTCCTAAAGTGAACTGCATCCTTATGTTAACAAGATAATGAATGATTTTATCACTTAATATCCACAAAAATTTTTATACCATTAAGAAGATTCAAGTAGCAGGCTACTGAGATCCACGTAACTAACAATGTAACACCTTTCAACCAGCAAATACATTTAAGTACCAGTCTAACGGGGCAGAATTCGGTAATACTGCAGGATGTTCGAGATACATATGGATGGAATCAGGAATAGCCGAGGCATGAACATTTAGTGTGATAATAATGATGATAATGGTAGCAGGTTGTTTTGTTTTGCTTAACGAGTTTGTCTTTGGTTGAATAGAGCAACGTCCAGCTATGCTGCTGCTCACTGTTGCATTGCTTCTTAGTAAAACAACTATATAATGCCCTAAAAGAATTGTTATCAGAAAAGAGAACAGGTTGCATTTGTAATTGTACGTACAAACTACAAAGTTGACATTCAGATGCTTCATCTGCTTGGGATAATAGTGAATATAAAAGGACACTGTTCACCAACCAAGTCACAAAGTTGAGAACTACTTTAGATTCCTTTGTTCAGCTTTGGTAGGAAGAGGTGGAAAGAAGAGAGATAAGAATTTGATTCAATATCTGATATTATCAGCAATTAATTTTGGTGTATATGAAGCATAAAAGTATATCTCATTTTTTCTGGTTTTAAGTGTAACAATCTGCTGCCAATTAAAAAGTTTAAATAGCTTAACTTAAAGCTTCTATGCTCAAATATTAACCATTAGAAAAACGGATTTCATAGAAGACCAATTACTTTCCACTACTATAAAAAATCAAAAGATGGGCAGGCTAACAAACATCTAATCATCAACTAAGTCTCATATTTGGGGGATCAGATGCCACAGCCATTGGTCTTTCCAACTGCTCAGGACAATGTAGAAACTAACACAACAAAGGAAGTCGATACTAAGAAAACAAGTAAAGATACTAACTATAAACATGTACACCTGCACAATTCACCCATGTGTCTCTCAGCAATAGAATATTTTCAATCTCCACCTCACATAATTCATTTTAGGAGATAATTTCCACTAATTGTCAGCAGAGCTATTTAGGAACACCATTAGATGAAGTTAGATTTGCTATTGAAGTTCCAATGCCACCACTAGGCCAGAAAGCCTAAAACATGACTGAAATGTTTACCTTGTATTTGTGATACTGATCACAAGCTATGTCTCCGGAGGCTCCATGAGAAAGCCCTGAACATTTTATTGGTGATTAAAGCCTAAGTTACAAATTAACAAAACAATAAATAAACTTTAAAAAATACAAAATTTGAGTTTTTCTGATTAACTTCTGCCAACTCGTCTCAGTATACCTAATTTTCGTCCAACTCACCATTTGAAGCCCAGTCATTTCTCTTAACACTTAATTTTTTTCTTTTTCAAAAAAGCTAACACCTAAAACCTATGACTATTGGTACCCAATAGTCATACCCAAAAAATTTATTTTTCGACAAACTTACCCTTATTGGCATAAACGAAGGTATCCCAAATGCTAGGCGTCCTTCCATCTTCACGGGCAGCCCCCTCTACCTATACATATGCATATGATTATCATGTTACCGTATTCATGTTATTCATTATACACTATAACTACTAATCCTGTTCCAGAAAAAGAACTAGGTGTGAAGGAATTAAATCAAATGAAACGGAGAAACCACTGACTTGAAATGCTGAACTGCCGGCACCAAAGATAAAGTCAACTGGGAAGTCTGATCTTGTAAAATTCTCCACTCTGGCTATTGCCATTACAGCCAGAAGTTGCAACAGCATTAGCAACATTAGCAGTATAATCAGAGGAGCAGAAGAATCCATAAGACTCCTCTGTTTCTGTTTCCACATGGTGTCTAAGTTTACACTCCACAGAGCTAGTATGGAGGAGTTGTTACCTTGTCAACTCTCTGGTTTCTAAGAACTGAAGGAAAATATTTTAGTTGCACAAGCTCCCGGATCTGCATGGACACCAAGGAAACACAGTTCCTGTGCTCAGCTGCCCACTTAAATAGTTAAATTTTTGGAGATTTAACAAATTGGACGTGCCGCAAATTTTGAAGCTCTTTTTTTTTTATTTTTTATGACAACTCAATAGTATGGGTGGGTTTAACTTTAATCACCGTTATGAGTCAAGATATTTGTCTGGAAATTATATGTCGTGTATAGAAATTTACACATGATTTTTTTGTAAGAAATTATTTCATGTTTATCAAGTAAATCAATTTGTGCTAGTTCAATTTTAAATCTCTAAAACTGACGTAATGTATAGTTGTTCTGCGGTGTGCCCCTTGCTGCCCTTAGGGCAGCTCCAATGGGGGTGTAATGGGGAGCCATTACACCGCTCCATGACACGGCTCGCCATTGGAGCCAGTGTCATGGAGATTACACGCATCACATGTATGATGCGTGTAATCCATTGAATGTGGTCCCTATGGCAACGGTAAAATTCCAGCTCAAAGCACATTTAACATTTCCAACGGTTATATCCAACGGCACTATTTTTAGAATTCTATATAAACACACAACACTTTGTCCTAAAACATATCCCAATATTCTACTCTATTATTTCTTTTATTCTCTCACACACTTCTATTCTCTCACTCATTTAATTCATTTTTTGTGATTATGGATGAAAATTGGAGTAGTTTTACAAATATGTTAAATGCTCTAAATATAGAAAATTCTTCATCCTCACAAAATCAAAACCTCCAAAATATTATGTTATGGAGTTCAACTAATTACATTCCGAATTATTAATTAAGTATGGATTATTATGATATCTTCGCATTTGAAGTATCAAATATTTGTTTAATTTCCTACATAATTATTTTTAAAAAAATAACAATATATTATTTTTGAAACATAGAAAAAGATATATTATTCAAACTTAAAAATTAATAATATCATTTTTAGAAAATAAAAAAATTCAAAATGTACAAAATTTAACGAAAGTTAGTACTTTATTTTTTAAAAATAACAAAATTAGTTTTAAAAATTACTTTATTTATTTATGGGATATGAGTTATGCATTATTAAAATAAATATTTGATTAATTGTGGACCCATGCTATTACACCTTGTGGAGTGTAATCCATTGTGAGTGAAAGTGTAATAAAAGAGGAGAAAGTGGAATGCTGACGTGGCATGTGGATTATACTCCACAAAGTGTAATAGCATTGTGGATGCTCTTAGGGTGCATTGATGGGGTAGGTAGTGCTTTGCCAACAAAAGTTTAAAATTTCTGACACGTAATTTGTAAGCAAAATACATGATGTCCATGAGGTTTCATCTGCGGTGGAAAGCTGAGTCATCTGTCCATGGTGGGAAGAACAAAGGAAATGAGGACAACACATCACTGTGGAGCCAAACAAAGGGGCGACATGAAAAAGAGATACCGGAGACCGGATAGAACAATGTGCCAATGATAGTCAAAAAACAAGAGTGCATTTTCTCGAAAGACAAATTGCAAAATCCACCTGTTGCCTAGCTGATCCCAGTTGTTGTCCGGGTTCAAATGCATGTTCATCTCCACTCCTCACCCGAGCTGCGCTGACCTATTAAAATTTACTTGTCTGACACCATTTTTTAAATATTGCCTCCATGCTCACTCCTGATCACCAATTTGGGAAATTTATTCAATATGCCTTTTGCTTTACACAAAAGAGTATTTAAATTTTTTTTTTTATTATTTCAAGTTAGGGGGTGGTACTTATCCATTATAAATAAATTTTTTAAAATTAACGGTTATGTATATCCAATAATGGAGTTCAATTATTTCTCAATCTATGCAATATTCAATAAAAGATTTTGGGGGACTAGTAGTTGCCGCCTTCTCAAATGAAAATTTGGAGTTTGGTAGTTGCGGGTTAGATCGAAATTTTTTTTTTAAATGTTGACGCCTTTAGATTGAAAATTCGGACTCTAAACTGAAAATTTCGAATTTAAATGATGGCGCCTTTAAATTAAAACTTTGTATTCTAAATTCTAGAGCCTTAGGATTGTTTGACTTATCATCAGCATATGTATATATACACACACACACTTGCTTATATATACATGTTAGTTTATCCTACTCTCGCATGACATTTTGTATATAAATCACATAATCTTAGAGAAATGGAAAATGAAATGAGAGAAGTATTTCATGAAGCAAAAAAGTTATTAATTGCATCAGAATTTCCAGATTCCCTCGACTAGGAAGACATGGTATATGAATAACTGACGAAAGCAATAAGTTGTTAGTATTATGAATAAATATTTAATTAGAAATTGCATGAAAATTAGATTTTGCTTATGCATATAAAAAATTTAATAGGAAAGGGGTAGGATTTAAGAAATAGTGGGTGGACAGAGGAATTTGAATCTAAGATCTGTAATTCTTGGGTCTCAACCTTATGGTCCTTATCTGCCTATTATGCATTTTATGATAAATTATCATACATGCACTACCATCTGATCTAAAATGAGAAAAAAAAAAAAAAAAGGTTCCTGTATATTGTTTAAACATAAGTAATAATATTTTATTCAAATAAAAAATTAAAGACATATTATTTTAGTAAATAAATTTTTTATCCAAATCAAAAAGAAAAGACCCAATGAAAATTTGTACCATAATATAAATGGTAATTGTGACGAGTTTCAGTTGATGAAATATTACAAGAGTTAAAATGGATTTGTGTATTAACATGAGAAATCATTTACACAACAATTGAAAAGGTTCCTTAATTTTCAAAATTAAATAAGAAGAAAAAAAGAGAAGGGGAAAAGTAAAAGAAAACAGAGTAACAATAAATGTGTCTAACAAATTTTAAAAATACTTAGTGGATTTACTTAACCCATGAATAGTTGAGTTTTAATATGCATTTAGATTTAAATGAGTCATTCGAGTCCACGGACTCAAAACTCACTGAGATTAGAATTCAATTTAAATTTTGAACATGTGATACATGACATGTAATCTAAATTTGAATTTAATTTGAAAATTTGTACATGTGATGCATCCACGCGACTAGTATATCTATTATTAGTAGAGGAAAGATTTGACCATTTCTATACCATCTATATCTTTATTTTCCTGTTTCCCAGTCTACATGCGAAGATGCCTTTGCTTTTTTGTGATGTTTTGCTTTGGTTTTCCAAAATATCTTGAAATTCTAGGGCTTAAGAGATGGTCATTTAGTGGTTTTTTTTTGTATCTTGACTGGTTGTATTCTTTTTATTTTTCAGGGGATTTTTCTTCAACAGCTTCAACAACAGGGTGCAACACCATCTGGGACGAACGACCCTATGATGGTGGTGTCTGCTCTCGCGGGCTGATGCAATATCTATACCATCAGCGTCAAAGACCTGCAGTGAGTATAAATGTGGTTTTCTTGCAAAAATACTTCGTGATCCTCTGTACTACCTGGCTTCCCTATCCTTCAAGATTCATGGATAATGTAACTAGAATGTATGTTTTGAGGAATAAAGAATGTACGAGTTTCATAAGAGTCTGGTCTAATTAGTTTTTTGGCTTGGATTGGTATTCTATAAGAGCTTTATTTTGCAGGATAATAGCATTGCTTATTGGAGGAAGTTCGTTTCAGAATATTAGTCTCCCCGTGCTAAAAAGAGGTGGTGTTTGTCTCTATATGACAATGTTGGGCACCATACGTTATGGGTATTTCCCCAGGTAGCCATGGTACTTAGTTTATCTGTGTAACTTGCTTTTTTCAAAACTATTCTGTGACTTGAGTTGTGTGTGAAAAAGATTATTGCAAATTCGTTTGTTCAAATTCCTTGTCAAAATATGCAGGTTGATTAGTAATGTTATGGTGTGCTTTCATATCTAGATTGCGGTATCCTTGTGGATCTCTTGGAACATATAATTTTGTAAAGTTTAAGTGGAAAGCACCCTTTCCCAATTGGAGTATGTAAATCATGATTATTTGGGGATGTGAATTTTGTTCCTCATAATTGGTATTTGTTATTAAGATCCTGCCGATTGCTCTCCTCTTTGAGGAAAAAGTTAAAACCAAAATGGAATAGTCAAAAAGCTACCTGTGGCATCCCAGATTATTATGCTAATTGTTTCCATTTCTTTCTATTTGTCAGGATGCATGGCAATGTGATATTTGTGGTTCAAAATCTGGAAGAGGTTTTGGTAAGTTCGGCAGGGAATCCCTTAGATATATCATTGACATTCCATCCTTGGTATGCCTTTATATTTTCTTATTTTGGTTAAAAACTGCCCACCTCCTCTCATTTGGCCATTTAGGGGATAAAAAGGAATTGTCTAGAATACAATTCTGGGGTTTCAATATGTTAATTGATACCACTACCTCAAGAATGTGAGCCTTCCCCTGAATTTTCTTGAAAAGGAAAGAAAATAAAAAGCCATTCTTTTTTCCCTTTTATTTCCTAAGGTTTTTTTCCTTAATTTGAACTAGGACCTACTTATTTTTATAAATTTGTATGGACCATCTGATCATTTTCATTTATTTCCCTTTATTTACTATTGGTATTGTTATAAATTGAGTGCTTAAACTTTACTATTGCAAGTTTGACTGTAACAATCCTAATAGCTATATTAGCAGCAACAGTAATCCCAGAAAGAAAGATAGATTATTTCAAGTAATGCCACCATCGAGCAACAGTTACTTTTTTCCCCTTTTTTCCCAAATCATTGGTTTTATGTGTTAAATTTATTTTTTATTTATAAAGTTTAAATTGCCAAATTATCTTGAGGATGTTTTTTGTAATTATGAATTTGTCTATAATACTGGAAGCTGGTAATATGTTATTTCACTTTTTTTTTTTTTGTTAGAAAAATATGAAAGTGATCTATTTGGAAAAGTCGGTATAGATTCTAATGAGGCCTTTGTGAAACTATAGTGGAACCTATTTCCTTTTTTGTAAATTCTTAACGCTTACGGTAAGTGTTAGGGTAATTGGTATAAAAGATATGATTTGAAAGCTATATATTTGTTAATGAATATTGATAAGATGAAACTTTTGAAGCAAGTTTAAGGGATAATCCTGAATCCTGTGAAATACTTTTCTGTCTTCCTGTAATCTTGTGTAATTTTTTAATTAAGAAACTAATGTTTTTGCAGGTTGAATGCTTAACTGGGTTTGAAGGTTTTTCTAAGAGTCTTTGTTGTAACTATTTGGGTTGATTTTCTGAGTTCTAATGTTTGGATTTTTGGTTGGTGGTAGTGATACTTGGGAATGCATTTCATGAGAAAGAATCACCTAGATTTAGGTTTGTCTCTTTATGTATTTCTTCTCTGTTTGAACAATCTATTCCAGTTCTTCCTTATCCAGTTAGCTTCTTGTTTTATTTTTAATACTTGTGTTGCCTTTCTTTCTGTTGTAGATATGAAGCGATTGTAGAGTTGTAAATCACCCTTTTGCCCTACAAACACTTATTTGATGGCTCCAAACAGATTCAAGCACCACACTTAAGTTCAGACAGCCTAGAGGCAATATTAGTTTCTCCACGAATGGCTTTGCCATCATGTACCTTTATATTCTTTTTTACAGCATAAAAAATCCTAAACTTTAAAATGAATATGGTTATGCATGCATGTAGTCTTCTATTCCATGCTTCTACTTTATCTAGAATACCTTGAACATTATTTAACCTTCCTTCTGTTTATTTTTGTTATAGATCTTCCTCTGCTAGCATGCTTGTTTTCTTTATTTCACCAATTTGGAGATGAGAAAATTTGGGAAAGATGCTCTTACTTCTGTGTGGTTTGCTTACTTCTTTTTCCTGAGATTTTAGTAGCTTGGCTTTTCTAAAATACATTTGAAATTAATGTAGTGACTGTAAGTCTTATAGGGGAGATCTTTCTTTGTTTCTCTTCCTGCAATAACTATTCAAATGTTTTAAGCATTGTTCTCCTTTGGCTGATATTTTTCCTTTTGTTTGTTTGAACTTATGGTTTTTTATAAATTGTGAAGCATAATTTTTAATATTTTTGGTTTTGTTTCTCTATATTTTGAAGTTGTGGTTGGTTTGTCGAAGGGAAGTTGCGCATACCTAAGGGCGAGGGCAACACCATTGTTGGCTTTGAACAAGTGCTGATGGAGATTGCTCACATTCATGAGAAGATTAATCGCTTTACTTAGGTGGTAGTTTTGCTCTACCTTATGTTTTCATGAAAATCGCAATTAAGAACTTAAAAAGTGTTTGAGGTTGTTGGCTGCAACATATTGGTCTTGTCATTTTCCTCTTTTTAACCGGTACAGTTGATATCAGAATTGAATGATGCATTCTAACTTGTGGGACTGATGAATCTACAGAGGATGAAAGTTTTGCAAATTAGCTCTGTTATCTTACATTTTGGAGTTTAATCCAGAGTTGAACAATGTTACATTAGGTTTTTAGACAGCAGAATTTAGACAGCAGAATCTATATTCATTATGAGGCTTGATATTTGATTTGATTTATGCATGTGGCTATGCTAATTATGTCCCATTTGCTAAGGTATTAAACATCTATTGTTAATTTCAAAAGTTTTTTCATGTACTAATTCAGAACAATTGTTCTTGATGTTTCTTGTTACTGAAAAGATATAAAACTTTTGTGAATTTAGATATTGTACTTTTACTTCTGCACGAGTTCAATTTTTTGCATATCTTTTAACTAGAAAGTAAAGAAAATTTAACCTGTATACTGCAGTCATGTGGCATAAATAGGCACCCTTAGTATCGTTTTTGTTTAGTTTTTGAGCATTAGGATGCTGGTCTCATCATTCTATGTGGCAGGTTGGGGACAGTGGATCTGCATTTTAGGGGTTTGGTTATAGAGATTGGTAAATGCATCAAGTCAGAAATGCAGGACCATTGAGAACATCTTTTAATTGACCATGGCACCACCAAGATCAAGTTGATAGAGTTGACGACTTATTGCCTTTGCTTAAGTTTCACTTTTGACTCTAAATTCCAGTAAATTAAGGTCATGAATTTTGCATCTAAGAGGTCTAATGGGTTAGTAGCATTCTTCACTATCAGTGCTTTGAGCATTTGCTTGCAATTAGTGATATAGTGCTCCGGATAATAGTATTGAAAGATTGGAAGACAGCATTATTGTTGCATATTTGTCTTCTTATTGATTATTATTGAATTTATGCTAAGTTTTGTGCTAATTTTTGACCATGTACGAGAGATTTCTGTCCCTTGCTTGCTCACTGATAGGAGAGCTTTTGATATGGCTAGCCATCCAGACTATGGAGTCTCCGGTTGTGGTTGCTTTGGAGAATTTAGAGACTTTGGTTGGGGTTGCTTTGCAGACATGCCAGTGTCACGGTTTTTTCAATTGGAAAAGAAAATATAGATGGTTTTAGAAAAGAATAGCACAAACAAGTATAATATTTGGATGATGGCCGGGATAAATATATTTTCAAATGGCAAATCCTTTTGTTTGATCCTGATTTAAGAAAACTATATGCTCGTGACAAAAGTTGCTTTAGGGATTAGGTTTTTATTCTCAAAACATACTATTTCATTATACTTTTGGTTTATAATGTCTGTATCAAATTCACAATGCTTTGCTACAGTGACTTGCATGAAGAACAAATATGTATATACTATAGATAAAGATGTACAGACATAGAAACATTGACGAGTGCTTTTATAATTTATGTTTAATTGGGCATGTAATGTTCAGTTGCTAGCGCGCATCTTGTGTATAAACTTCTTCCTGTATCTATATTTCAACAAGTTATAATTTGCATGTCCTTGCATTCAACTTGAACAGTTTAGCCTTCAGGTCATTTCAGGCTCCTGCTGGTGCCATTGACTCTTGTGCTGACCATCTTTGTGTTTTGGCATGTTTATCTTATTCTGCAAAACAAGACCACAATAGAGGTTTGCATTGGTGGTGATAGTAATTTTTTTTCATCTATCTGGCATCTGATCAAGTCTGATGACCACTTCCTACCTTTTTTACCGTGCAGTACCATGAAGGTGTGAGAGCTATGTGGCTTGCTGAAAAAGGAGGTTATCTACATTCACATCCATATGATCTTGATGCTTATGAGAATATGATATCAATAAGTTGTTTCTCTCTTCGCTTGTTCTTAGTAGCAAATCAGAGAGCCTAGAGTAGGCACTTCATTTGGCTGATCAAATTAGGCTTTTTGTGCATAGAAGTTTACTAACTAATACTGTAGATATCATGGTACAACATGCTCTCCGAGATATGGTCTTAGCTTTCTAGGCATTTATACGTGATTTACTTGACTTTCAGGTTTTAGGACCAAATATCTTTTGCTGGGTATATCCCACCTCAGAGCAGATTGGTTCTGACCTTCGTTTCCACGTGGGAGTTGATAAGTTAGCAGGGATATCATTTTAGACGTATATAGAGCTTGGAGTTTCAATGATTTTGTACTGCTGGTAGTATTGGAGGAAAGGCAGCAGGTCCTATATCATTCATTGATGATAATCAAATTTTGGTGCACGCGTGCTTTCTTTTTGGAAATACAACCATTAAAAAAAAGTTTGTCTTGTGTAGCTCCTCCATACACTCCACGTTGTTGCAGAAGTAGTCAATGTTGACTAGACTTCTGAAGCAGTCAGATGTAAAATAGGACCCTCCTTCTTATAACTCTTTTTTTTTAAAAAAAGTACAGTCCCCATACAATCATGTACAAATGACAGAGTTCCAGGCTAACTCACAGCAACTTCAAGTAGAAGAGATAGGCCAAAAATTGTAACTTAAAGATGTTGTAATGTTGTGACTCTCAGGAAGTGTATGAACCATAATTGATTTAATTGATGTTTTGATTGAATTTGTTGCAAAATTTAGGTCCCGACTCTGAAATTGGAGAGTTTTATATGGGGCTTCCATTTTCCTTTGTTTGATGAGCATCTGAAATGTGATTGATGAATGCATTATTACTAGGAGGCATAAACCGCGCGATGCGCATTGGAATGAATAAAAAACATGCCCAATTAAACATAGATTCATGAAATAAGAATGTTTGGTGGATAATAACCTTTATAGTTTATCAAGAATAAATATTCTTTAGGAGACTTGAGATCCTTGGTCTCATATTTGTCTTTAGCTAGCATTTTATCTAGAAGAGATGACCGTTGGCGAGTATTCTTCTCAGGAGTTGTCATGGCCGCAACAACAGGATAGTTTATCAAAAAGGGCCTTGTCAAAAAGAGCAGCCTTTATGGGTGAAGCCAATGCCTTTAACAACTTCCCAGTCCTACAACCTCCCTGTTTAAGATAGTTTCTTGGCACTCCACCAGATTTTCTAAAGCTACTACAATCTCCCAGTCCTGCAAATACAAAGCAACAAAGGAAATTCATTTAAGATAGTTTCTTGGCACTCCGCCAGATTTTTTAAAGCTACTACAATCTCCCAGTCCTGCAAATACAAAGCAACAAAGGAAATTCATAAATCACGATATTTTCCGATTTATTAGTAGGAGAGAAATGACTGTGAGTAAAGAATTATGCCACCATCAATGAATTACGGAAAGATCTGAAAACAGTTCAACAATCTTAGAACTCTTTGCATCAGCGAGATATTCCTTTATATTTCACAATTTTAGAACTCTTTTATTATTATCCAATTCAACTAAAGAAAAATTCAAAAACTGTACCCATATCATTTTAATTTCATTGTTCAACTCGGTTAACTCATAGTCAACTAATATGAGAATTCAATCGCTTTTTTTTTTCAAGCTACTATAATCACAATTGGATCAATATTGCTATATATAATGAAAATGCCTTCAAATTTAGCTTAGTATTTCCCTTTTTGTCCTGTGAAGCATAATATATACTTGTGGTCACAATCTATGTTTCCACACTTCATGAAAAATAGTAAACTTGATTCTCATGTTAAACAAGAAATGGAGTGAGATAAAAGAAGAATTTCCCAAGTTCCAACAAAAGTAGTTCTAAATCTTGACAGTACTTTTTCTCTCTTATGAAGTACGATATATTCAAATCATCACATCCTATGCTTCTGCACTTCATGAAAATGTTGAACTTTATTCTCATCCTAAACGAGTAATAAATATTAATTAAAAAAGTATTAGCTTTAAATCCTAGCAGTACCTCTCTATAAATGTAAATAAATATTCGTACTATTTTTGTGAAATGATTTTGCCGTCTACTTATTCATGTATATTTATGCTTAGCTGTGTACACAAATTATTAACCAACAAACATTTTTGTTCCATGAATCCACATGCTTAAGGGGGCATATTTTATATTTATCCCAACGCGCAACGCGCGTTTTATGCCTCCTAGTTACTATACTAAAAGTGGGAGTTCGGATTGCTACAGTGAAAATGGGCCGGTTATATTGTAATTGTTGTGCCTTTGAGGGGCGTTTTGGTCTTTCGGTATTGGATGGCAATGGCTTTGCTGGAAATTCACATCTGTCCGCGTGGCTCTCTTGGTCAGCAATTTCCTCTTCATGTGATTAGCATTAGCCTTAGTGGTGCTTCATATTTCGGTAATGCCATTTGCTGTTTCTCTCTTACTCAGGACACCGGAAGATGCATGCTATAGTATTGTGGTTCCTTTGTAATTTATTTGTTCTTTGTACCTCTTTTGTTTGAGTCATTGTTGCCCCTTGTGATCCGGAGAGGTGGGCCATCTTAGCTATTTATGAGTATTAGTTTAGCCTTAGGTGTTTGCCATATTTTCCAATCATGCCATTTATTTTTCCCTTCATTCAACATGTATGTTATATTTGCTTGGTTGTTTTGTAATTTTGTTATTTTTTGACCCTAATTTTTGTTGACTTATTGTTCTCTTTTGTGGACAACACAGATAGATGTCCGCGTGGGGCTCTTGGATGGGAACATTTTGGCGGTCAGCAATTCCTCTCGTTCAGTTCTTGGTTCTGTTCTTGGTTTTCAGCAAGTATAGAGGGATCCCCGTGTAAACATTTTTTTTTTTTTTTTGCAAAAGGACAAACTTTCTTCATAAAAAAATTATGCAATTTAAGAAATGGATTATAATTTTTGAACTTTTACAATAGTCCCAATTTTTTCTTTCAAGTATGAAAAAATGATTCTAAAAATACAAATTTTCTAATTTTAAACACGAGTTTGTCACCCCATTTCTAAAATAGATCCATCCTTTATTTCTTAGCATTTTATTTCAATCTATCCTTAAACACAAGTCGATTTGGAATTCACCATTTAAAGATTCCAACTATCTCTTGGTTTTGAATACCATTTTTATTAAAAAAGAAAAAGAAACAGAGAAACTCACCTATTTTAGCACATGATTTAAGAATACAAAATAACCTATAATTTTGCAACTTATGATACAGATTACAACCAAAAAAAAATCCTCAACCAAGTTACCGAAAGAATCATCAAATGAGTAAGAATTATAGATCCAAAGAACCTAGAAAATAGAAATGAAAAACCTTTAACTCAAGAAATCGTTAGATATTGTATATATCTAAGCCATTATCTTAGTGAAAATTCAAAGAGATTCTTCCATGCTTGTCGTACTCACCACATAAAGTGCTGCCTCCTATACAAATTATCAAATCCAAAATCATCAAAATCTACAAAAATAAACAAAGAATAGACAACCAAAAGAGGGGAAGAAAGAAAGAAAAATAAGAAAATATGTATATTTACCCCTGCAAGTTGAAGTCATTCAATATTAAGAGTCCAAGACTCATTTTCAATAGATGATGTCTTGTCTAAAGAAACCATTGTTGCTCCCTTCATTCTTGAATACTTTTAATGTATCAATCAAACAATCATCTGAATTGCAACAAACAAAAAAGGTTCCAATATGAAATCTTGATTAGGAGAAATGATAGTATATATAAACCGAGCTCATGGTGGGATAGAGTTGAATAAAAATTATATGTCATGCATCCAGACCTATTAATGTAAAAATAAAAAAAAAACCATTGAATATACAAAAAAATTTAATTTAATTTTACATTGGTCTAAAAATATTTTTAAATATGTTTGAAAGCTCATTGAAGTATAGCAAACAATAGAAAATGATAAACCCATTTTATAATGTTAGGCATTATTTAGTGATTAATGCTACATTAAAAAAGTTAGATAACCATGCCTTATAATTCTACCTAATTTTAGTCATTACTTACTGATTAATGCTACATTAAGAATGTTAGATAACCTAATTTCAAGGTCTTATTTATCAGTGCAATTAGGAAAAAATACACACTCACACACATGACGACTGTTAGATCGTTGATAATTTATTGCAGATATGAAATACTAATATATCGTATCGATATCTCATATTAAGTCAATTAGTAGTCCAAGTCCAGTAGGTACAAAAATCTCTTCAACTTCATAAATAAATTGAGTAAACGAATAACGATAATAACTAATTTACCTAAAGTTAAATTCCCCATAATTACTATCACCCATCATATATTTAATATATAACTATTTTATATTAATTCACTTGTCTTCATTTTAACTTGTTCAACACAGACCCAGGGCATCCTCACGCATCGCGTGAGGGTGAAAAAACTAGTAAATTATAAAGTCAAAGGATGGAAGCACTAGTGTCGTGTCAACACACATTTAATATTTTCTAAACTTTCATTTATATCCTTAGAGTATTTAATTATTTTCTCTCAAATAAAAAATTATGGCTTCAAGGGTAGGGATGTAATCGAGCCAAGTCAAGCTCGAGTATTGCTATACTCGAGCTCGACTCTACTCATATGTACCTAGGCTCAAGCTTAACCGAGTCCAAAAAATCGATACTCGAGGCTTGACTCGATGAACTCCCTTTAAGCTCGAGACTCGACTCGATAAGGCTCGACTTTTAGGCAAGCCTTATCAAGTCGAGTCTAATCAAGCTTTTTGACTTGACTCGAAAAATGTACACTTGTAAATTCAGTATAAATTATACCCATAACGGTCATTTCATAATTATTATACATATATATTATTTAAATTATATATATTAATTAAATATATCCGGCTCAACTAGCTACTCGTCGAGCCACAAGCTGCAGATTCCTGACTCAAACTCGACTCGAAAGTATATTCGAGTAGCTCGAGACTCGACTCGAACTCGATTTGACCGAGTTCAATCCATGTAGTTGACCGAGTTACTCGCGAGCTACTCGATAGTGGATCGGCTCGCTTACATCCCTATTCAAGGGTAGCTTTGTTAATTAGTTAGTTACATACCCTTCTATTTTCTATTTTTAAATAAGAACTTAATTTATGTTAGTAATTATCCAATTGAAATCAAGTACCAAATAACAAAACACTATAAAAAATTACCATATCATAAATATCCATTACAGAAACTAATTTTCATAAAAGTAAATCTTATATACACTGATCTTTAAAATGACCTTTAAAATTTTCACAAATGACCTTTAAAACCTCTATAAATTAGTACTCGATGAGTTAATAACTTCTATTAAATAATAATTTTTTGATTTCGACTTGGTTAACGAGTTAAATTAATAATTTTGATAAAATAATAAAATAATAATTTTTTGAAAATCCTATATAACCGTTTGATTCTATTCATATCATAAATTAATAATGACTCTTACTGTCCTGTTTGGGACATTCTTTATTCATTTGACTACCCAACCCAATTTATACTAGTATTTGCCGTTAGCCCCTTAAGATGAGCAAGCAACGATATCTAGACAAATGTCAATTACATTCTTGTGTTCAAATTAATATACATATCCAAACAAATACACTTGACGATAAAGTAAGAAGGTGAGACCCATTTAAAACACAAACATTGTTTAGAGTAGTTACAGTAGTTATATTAGCAAAATGTGATTAAGTAGTCAGAGCAAAAATTAGTTTTTCTTTAAGGATAAAATAAAAAAATTTAAAAATGACATAAAAAAATTTACACTAACTGTGATCTCTCTAACTTTATATGTTGAATAGATAGTAACTTTTTAATTAGAATCAAAATTATAGATGATTTATTAGAAACATAATTAACACAGTACTTCAAGAAACTAGAATCATGACATAATTGACCAAGTAGATTTTAATTTAAATTTAGAAATTAGTTAAGTAATCTTATATGTAACATGGTGACTTTTAAATTAATATCGAATTTGTAGATGAGTAATCACAAACTTAATTAACATAGGACTTCAAGAAACTGGAATTGAGATTGTAGATAAAATAATCATAAATTTTAGAAGAAAATACTCTCCTCTTTGAATAATAAAAAATTTAGAGTGGCAAGTATTAATCTCTTTTTCCTTGGTAATTTTATTAATATTGAAAAATATATATAAAGATTAAAAGGGGGGAGAGGAAGCGAGAGAGAGAGAGAGAGAGAGAGGTCAATTTTTTTTCAAAAAATAAAAATAAGAAAGAATTAAATATTTGTATTATTTTAAAATCATTTTACTTTTCTGTTTATCACTCAATTCTAATCCTAATACCGACAACTTTAAAGTAATACGATAATGTTAGAATCTTTTTTATTTTATTTCTTTGCAACTATTTTTTGTTTTCTTCTTTCCTATCTCTTTTTCTTTTCGTAGTATTAATAAGTATGAAAAATAAATTTGAAAAAAATTTAGTTTTATGTTTTGGGATCTTTTAAAGTGAAAAAAAATGATGACTAACCATTCCAACTTTTTTATTTTTAATTATATATAAAAAAGGTAAATGCATTTAAAATTTTTTTTACTATACTAGTTAGATTAACAATGAGGTAAAATGCCTAGAAAATAATGTTAGGGATTAAAGCGACTGTATCACTATAATTTAAAGAAATAAAGTAACAATAATAATTAGTAATGCTATAGAATAAAAGGGTATTTTTGTTCAAGATTTATTGACATGTTGAGTTGAATTATTTATGAGTGTTAAATGACCAAAAAATCACGTTAGGGGGTAAACTGATAGTAGTGATATAGTTTAAGGGGGGTAAAATGATAATAGCCCTTTTAATTACTTGCATACGCTTATAAATGTCATGTACACCAGTATAATATTAAATTAAAAAAATACTAGAACAAATTGAAAGAGTGAAGAAAATTTTGAAGAAAAAGAAGTAGGAAAAAGGGAAAAAATATAAAAGGTATACCTGAATTTTTTTAGTTACTACCAAACATTTCATGGGTTCAAAAAAAACCCATTATCATTAACTAATAATAGTGAGAGTGAATAATAAACTTTCAGTAAATAATTAGTTTTAGATTAGTTTTAGTTTCTTGGTTCAGCAATAAAGTTGGCCATCATAAGAGAAATTGAAGGAATTTTTCACAATCATATGCACAAAAATTAAATATTATTAAAATTAGAAAACGATGGCATCGGATTCATGTTTTGAGAAAAGAAATTTGGCATTTAATGTCTTATTGTCTCTTGGTTCTTTATGTTCCCCTAATTGAGCATTTACCTAGATGATGATTAATTTATCAACCCAATCTAATGTATAGACATATATGCAATTTAGTCCTTTAGAAAGTCCTTCAAAAAAAAAATCCTTCAGAAAGTCCCACATTCCTCTGCTACGTAATTCACCTATGATTGCCTACCGGTTGCCAAAGCCTATGTGGACTCGTAAGCTTTTCACAATGGTCCCAGGCTGAGTTGTTGTGATTGTAGTGGTTCTGCCCATGGTAGGAAGAAATTCGCACTTTGCACACTAGAAGCAACCATGGAACTAGTGGAGTGCCAACCCCTAAGGGCACGTAACGTAATAAAAGCTGCAATATATTAGACTAGTGGAATTTGGATTTCATTAGGTTCAGCCTAATTAAAGCAAGACTCGAAATCCCAGTGTATACGTGAGCCGAGCACTAGTATATCATATAATAAGCTCATATTTTGAAAGTCAAAAAATGTTACTCCGCAGATTTTGGCGAGGGTGTGCTCGCGGGGGAGGGGAGGGTTTAAGGTCCTCAGCCGCACCTTCTGTCATCGATTGGCTGGATGGTGTTGGTTTATGGGTCTCCCTTAGATTAGTTTTCTGACTCAATTTGGCGATGACTTCTGAGTGTTTCTAATCTAATTGTGTGTGTGTATTTATTCTGTCTATGGAAAAAAAAAAAAAAGAAGACCGCAGAACAATGATTGTTGTATCTGTACAAGTAGGATTGGGTGCAGATAACCTTATCTGTACAAGTAGTATATTTGTATACGCAAATTTGTTACATCAAATGAATGTGAGAACAATAGTGCATGTACGTATACATTAAATCTTTTATGAAGTACACAATCTCGACCCTTTGTATTATTCTTAGCGTTTTGTATAACAAAAATAATGATTATTGATTAGTTCGGAAAAAGAATTTAGATTATTGATTATTCGTGACACTACTATACAACCGTGAGAAAAGAATATGTAGAAAAAAGAAAAAAGAGAGCGTTCGAGGAGGTTCCTATAATTGTTATTTTCTTTAATTGCTACCTTTTCTTTAATAATTGTTATTTTCTTTAATGGAATTGTCCTGGATTTGTGGGCATTGGATGTCTACATGCTTTATTGATAAATTTCGAATGCTTGCTCTTGTTGTCTCTGTATACTCCATCTACAAAGTTAGGAAGCGGGTGCTATTCCAGAATGAAAATGTATATGCTGTGGTTATAGTAGGTCAGATTATCGATACCATCTCATATATCAGAGCCTCATAGAGAGATGTGCTAGAGATTCAGGAGAATTGGTTGCTGATTGTTGAGTGGGGTATTTCCCATAAATGTTTTGATAGAGTTTGATAGATGAATAAAAATTTGTTGTTGTAAAAAGGTTTAGAGAATCATTGATGTACAGTTAGCGTGCATATGTTACTTTATCTGCGCTTCAATTCTCTATCAATAAAATTTTGCAATTTTATTTAAAGATAAAAGTTAATTGCTACTTTTTCTTTTTTAATGTTATTATTATTCTGTTTCACCTGCTCTGTGTTTCACTGATATTTCATCTTTTTATTTTTTTTGTTATCTTTCTTTTTTTTTCAGCAAAATGCAAATTTTAATACTCAATGATGTAAAATGGTTGACTACGTCACACTAGACTATTAACTGGAGTAGATTCTTAAATTATTATGAAAAAAATGTTTATACAAGAGAGGTTATTTGTTGAGTCATTTCTAAAATTAGGTTGTCCAAATCGCATTCGGTGAATGCGAATTAAGTAAGTTCGCATTCGGTGAATGCGAGGTAGCATTTTTTTTATTATTTTTTTAAAGTGTACCTTGCATTTGAAAAATGCGAGGTCCTTGATCTTTCAGTCAAAAGAAAAAACAGAGCTCGTTGGACCTCCATTGAACTCTATTAGCTCATTTAATCAGACTAAGAAACGACAAAATTGGGAACTGCAAATTGAACCCAAATTCCATCCCAAATCCATCATTCAAATCTGCGGAGCAGCAACATCCATTAAGAGGAGGTACAAATTGGAGGCAATTTTCTTTCATCCTACGGCCTCGGAAGCTCTCGCCAAAAATTTCAAGCGTAGAAAAGCTGCAAAATGGAGACCATTATGTTGATGCTACAGGTATCATTCGGTGAATGAGGCAAGTTTTCTGATGCTTTTGTCCGGAGTCGAAAGAAGATGGCTTGGAGCCCGTTGTTATCTCCAAATGTTATTTTGATTTTTTTCTTTTTCTGGTGAAAAAATGACCCATGGCAGTGTATTTACAGAGGAATGACAGTGTTTTCCTATGGCTCATAGCAAAAATCCTATGGTTCATATTGGGAAAATCGTTCAATACGTTACTCACATTTTTTAAAATAATTTTTTTCGTTCCTCAATTATAAAAATATAATTTTATGTCACTTACAAATTCACATTAATCAAATTGGTCCCTACCTAAGTTTTCGACTAGTTTTTTTGTCGAAATCCACCATATGCCTAATATATGATCATTTTTTAGGGGTAAAATTATCAAACCAAAATTTACATAATTCGATCCATAGTCTATCACATTTCATAAAATGAATTATTTTGTTTCTCATATTTCACAAAATGA
Source organism: Coffea eugenioides (assembly GCF_003713205.1). Taxonomy (NCBI): domain Eukaryota; kingdom Viridiplantae; phylum Streptophyta; class Magnoliopsida; order Gentianales; family Rubiaceae; genus Coffea; species Coffea eugenioides. Next base: position 39,139,666 of record NC_040036.1, on the reverse strand, counting down.
ATTTTTTCATCACTCACATTTCACAAAATAATTTTTTTCATCCTTATTGACCATGTGTACAAATAGTTTATTTTTTCTAAACCCATGTATATATCTGTTTAATTTCACCTGAACAGTACGAATAGTATGTAATATGTTTTTATTTGATTTCACCTAAATTGCCTAATTGTAGTCGTACACATGCTATTCAATAGATATATACATGGGTTTAAAACTAACAATTTTATTTTAAAACCCCCGTATATATATATATATCTATTTGATTTTACTATGTGAACCTATTTAATATTTGTTACCTTTTCTTTTTTGGTAATAATTCATTTATTGAATTGTATGATAAGATCATCTAATTAATGAGTCCTAACTCGAATTCAATAGTCATACTAACAAATTGTAATTTAAATCTAGAGTTTCTACTCACCACCTTTAAAACCAACAGTTGAATTACTTTTGTGATTGTTTTAAAAATTTGAAAGTGCTAAACACTTGCTTCTTTTTGTCATACTTTTTCTTTATTTATTTTTCTGTCCAAATAATTCGATATAAATATTCGATAATGTTCAGGATTAAACATCTTCTTTGTTTACAATTTTTGAGTAAAAGAAAATGAACATAAGTGAAAAACTAACACTTTTTTCAAACTCATATATACATCTATATGTTATTCGTACTGTTCAGGTAAAATCAAATAGATATATACAGGGGTTTAAAAAAGAAGAGCTATTCATACATATGATCAATTAGGGATGAAAAAATTTATTTTATAAAATGTGAGAGACTATGGATCAGATTATGTAAATTTTGATTTGACAATTTTGCCATTAAAAAATGATCACGTACAAAAAATATGGTGGATTCTGATACAAAGTTAGTTGGAAACCTAGATAGGGATCAAATTTGACTAATGTAAATTTGTAAAGGACGTAAAATTACACTTTTAAAAATGAGAGACAAAAAAGTTATTTTACAAAATGTGAAAGATGTTTTGAATGATTTTTCTGTTCATATTTACACCTCATCCAGTGTCTTTACAGCGCCATTGTCCCCCTCTATTCTTGGAGCCCGTATTTTCCTATGAACCAACTTACAAATGGGTCTTTGTTTTACAATTTTTTTTTTATTTTGTTCGAAGAAGAAGTCGGTTTTTTTTTTTTTTTTTTTTAATGTTTTGGCCGATCAAAACTAGAGAGTATGATGGTGACGAAATAGTGAAACTTTTACTTTAGCTTTTTGGTTTTTTTTTTTCTCAGCTTCTGATGTTGCAAAGTATATTAGTTTGTCTGTGTAAGTTGAGAAGATTGACCCATCTGCTAATCCGAGAAGATGTACCAATAATTAAACAAGCACAGACATTTTACCAGAATTTTTAGTTTTTAGCCTTGCAATCAACTCTTATAGCAAAGTACGATATCACAGTTTGCAGTGTTCTAAATTGTTGTGACTTGTTTAGTCACTGGAATAATGAGGAAGACATTAAGCATCTAGTCCCACGGGCAGTTTTTGTCGAAAACCAATAAATAGTTCTAGAATGTAGAAAATTAATAGCAAGGCCAGAGTCATTTTTTTTGAATTTTCAAATGGATCCGAAAAGGAACTGCACTATGTAATTCAATGCTTTAACATTCTCCTCTATCTTGCAAAGCTATTTTTTCTTGGAAATTATTTTAATCAATTAGTAGTAACTTACTTTTAGAATACTTATTCAAATAAACTGACTAGGGGTGGGCACGGGTCGGGTACCTGTCCCAAACGTGATTTGGCTGACCCGATCCTAACCTATCTGATCACTATTTTTTTGACCCTAATCCGCTCCACTTATCTCTGGATACCCGAGGACCGGGTACTCGAAAAAAAGGGGTAGGTCATCGAGTACCCGCCCTTATAATTCATGTTTACTAATATCCATTTTTCAAGCACAACAAATATCACTTTCCAATTAATTACTAAACCAGAATAAGAAAACATAGAGAATAAGTGCCAAATTCAGCTTCGACATAAACAAAAAACAGAAAAGGAAGTGCCAACCAAATCAACTTCAGCAACTCTTGGTTCTAGAAACAAATTCCCCCAACCTAACAACTTTCACAAGCCTACTAAAATTCAAGAAATCATAAGCTGAAAGAGATGCTACATGCTGATGCGAATAACTACAGAAGTACAGGCAAGTAAACTTTAATTATTTAAGAAGTATCAACAAAGTCAATAAGTGTGAGTTCTGCACTTTCCAACTCCACCTTTCTATCACCTAGCAATGATGCTATTCCCTCCCCCCTCCTTATTTTTCTGATTTAATCCATTAAAAAATCCATTACTCCTATCAAGAATCTGGGTAGTGGGCATCACAGATTCACCGAAAATACTAGGGTTCACTTACGAGGTTGAGAGTTTGCATTGACGTTCCAGCGTTCTGCAGCTTCTGCTCGAGGCTTGCTTTGAGGAGCACCAGAAAATCAGGAATGGGTTGTGATTCTCTCATGATTCTAAGTGTATTTGTAGATGAAGTGATGAAAATTGAAGAGAAATTTGGAATTGTTGTGGTGAAAATTGGAGAGAAGAAGAGGAGATATTCGGCTGAAGACTGAAGATAGAGAGAAACTTGGAAAGTGAAAAACTGAACATCGATAAAATTTAGGTCTTTAGGGTTAATAATTTAAGGAAATTATAAAATTACCCCTATATTTTTTAATATTTATATAATATACCCGGGTCGGGTACCCACTGGTTTTTATTGTTGTAACCAGTATCCGTATCCGAATTTTACGGGTATCTGACCCTCATCTGCTCCGCTGATAAAAATCGGATTGGATATCCTAATTTTCGGTGCGGAGCGGATCGGATTGCTCGGATTTTCGGGTCGATGGGTTTTTTGCCCACCCCTAAAACTGACATTGGCTCCAATTGTAACTCTCATCCAGACACCACACATTGATTGTAGTGTTCTTTATATTCAGAACCACCAAGCTTTTGAACAATCCAACTCTCACTTTGCTGACTTCTCATTGTACCCATTAGTTCCTTATGAGTTACTACTAAAGCATTTGGCGAATATTAACTTAAAAGTAGTTTTCAAAATTCATGTATTTGGATTAGTTGGTAGGGAGTTTTAGCCCCATTTATAGGGGAGACTGTCAAAATTTTTCAAAAATTGTACTATGTTGTTTAAAAAGTTTTGACAAATATGTGCTGCGATTAATTTTTTTTTAAAAATTTTTTGGCTCGTCATTAACTCCGAGACTTTGGTTGGTACCAGTAGGATCAAATCCACAGAAGTGTATCTTTGGAATCTGAGACTAGTTATTAGGTAAGTTTATAAGTTTACGACTTTAATATGGTTACCTTTCTTTAGATTTACGATATTTGTCCAACTATATGAACAAGTTCATTTGACTTGAACAAGTAAGGTTTATTTGACCCCTCCCACTGTCGCGAACGTGACAAATCAAGAGATACATCTTTTGACGACCAAATTACTGGTGACTTGGAAATTTGGATTTTGTCCTAAGGAAAAGACAATGTAGCTTTCATTCTTGAAAATCTAGATATAATTGCTGTCAAATTTATGCTCTAGTTTTTTAAATTATTGTAGGTAGAAGAGGCTGTTTGAACATTTATGGATTTATAATGTAGCTTTTGTTCTTGAAAACCTAGATATAATTGCTGTCGAATTTATGCTCAATTTGACTAATTTAATTATATATATATATATATATATATATATATATATACTAAGATCAACTGAACAAGATATACTTTCAACTAAAAACGAAAGCAACTTTCTCATCAGCGGTCAATCTCATATTATGCTTCACAAACATAATCCTAGCTAAGGTATAAAACAGTTGAACAACAGTCAAAACTGATCAAAGAAGTAAATCAGGATAACAACAAAGAATGGAGCATTTACTTTGTGGAAGGCTTTATAAGTTGCACTAACATTCCTATCTTTGAGTGAGCTCAATTCGCATTGCCTTATCTCTTCAATTTTTTGGCCTTATTATTTTGTTTTAATGCTCTTTTATCCAGTTTTACTTTCGAATCATAAAATTTACGAATTTGAAGTATTTGGTGGATGTGGAAGTATTTGAAGGATGTATCCTAATCTTTTGAACGATTAATTAAAGTATCTTTCAAAATTCATACATGCTTGGATTGGTTGGCATGGAGTTTTAGCCCATTTATAGGGGAGACTCTGTCGAAATTTTTTCAAAAATTTTACTAATGAGCTTAATTGGTTTTGACAAATTCGTGTTGCAATTAAATTTTTTTAATTCTTTGGTTCTCCGTTATCTCCGTCGTGTTCATATAGGTGCGTACAAAGTTGATGACTATCACTTGAAGATGCCTGGATTGGTACCTCTCGGATCAAATCCACAGAAGTGCATCTTTGGAATCTGAGACAAGTCATTGGGTAAGTTTATTAGTTTACAACTAGATATAATTGAAGTCAAATTAATGTTCCAGTTTTTTAAATTTTTGTTGGTAGAAGAGGCTGTTTGAATATTTTTTGGATTTATTTTATGGTGACTTGATGAATTTAAAGTTAGGCCCTTTCTTATAATGTATCTTTTAATTGCATGTATGTGAAGGACAGCGGACTATCTAGAAAATTATTTTAGTTTCACATTCTGCTATATACATGATATTATTATTGTAGTTTTTTGTTCAGCTATCTAAGAAATGGTAATGATTCACAATGCATTGATACTTAAAAAAAATTTGGACTTGTTTATAGAGAGTTTTAGCTGATTGTTAGGGAAGATGCTATTGAAATTTTTTTGAATTTTGTTGGGTTTGTTAAAAAATGATTAGAAAGCCCTAACACAACAACTAGTTTGGACTCTTATACTACTAATTCTAATACTTTTTTCCTGAATTAGGTATATATGCCACACATATGTCTATAGAAAGATCTTCGTGAATGTTTCTTTATTCAGGAGGTAAAATACATTACGAGGATAGATCAATTTGTTACTTACCTCGTACTTTCAATCGTATGGTCACATTGCAACATAGAATTGAATATGAGAAGTTGGTTAACAGAATTTATCAATATATGGGGGGCCGATAGTGGATGTTCATGTTGAATTTGTTTCTTCGTCTACCTTGTGGCCGTACTTCTTATAAATGTTTCTACAGTAGAGGATAATGAAACTTTGGACATAATGTATGATCTATGGAATGAAATAGTTCCATACATAGCAGAGCTGAATATCGAGAAGGAGGAAATTATCCAAATTCCTAGAGTTAGTACCATATTAATTCTACCAACAAGAAATATTGGTCCAATGATGTCACTTATCCATGCATGCATGGATTCAACAAAGTTGTGATCCCATTCTAGTGTAGTAGTTTGGGAGACAGCATCGGCTTCCCAATATACATAGGGAGATTTGGCTAGGGACTCATCAGGACCAAGGATCACAGCAAGGCCCAAGGGTAATGTTGAATATGTTTACGGCCTTGACTCGATTCAAAGTTTTAAAGATTCGGGATTCTCGTATCATTTGTTTTCTTATGGCTTTGAGTCCATCCCAGATCCAATTCATCCTAGAATAATTGAAGATGAAGTATATGTCAGTGGGTATGGCAAGCTCCTTGCTTCAAAGGGAGACGATAATCCGGAAATTGATGCCAAAGATGTAGAAGAGTCTGAGTCGCAAGATGTGTCTGCTAGCGACTCAAATGGGAAGCATGAAGCCTATGGATTATGAATGGATCTTGAGACCCAACAGCCCTTTAATGGCAACATAAATGCAAATACTGAGTGAGGAGATAATGCATGACACATTGCTTATGGCAGCCTCTCGTATGTTTTAAGGAAATTGGCATTCTTCTTCGAGTATGGAAGCACAGACGATGATGACTGTACTGATAAAGGTAACTTGGAGCGCATTATCACATTCAGTGAGAAAAATAATAATATACTGCTATATATGAGATTTGAGAGCAAGCAACAACTTAGTAGGGCTATTAGGATGTGGTTCATAAATCATAATAAGGAGTTCAAGATTATTGAGAGCAAGAGTAATATATGGGTTGCCAAATGCAATTTTGCATTTGATAAGAGCACTGCCACTGCAAATGCCTCATCGTATCTGACATGTGACTGGTGTGTTAGAACAATTTAACAAAAAAGACTCATGGATTGTGGTAAATAACCAAATGAGTCAATGACCATAACTGTTTGGGTGACTTGGTAAGTAACAGCAATACAAGCCTTACTTCATTAGTGATTGCTAGGCACATAATTCGTAGCATTGAAGATGATTTTGGATTTAAAATAAAAACATAATAAGTTATGTTAAGAAAATTTTGAAAGTAGATGTTTCTTACAAAAAAACCTAGTACGCCAGACGTAAAGCAATTGAGATTGTATTTGGCTCTTGGAAGGCCAATTTTGCCGAACTACCAAAGTATCTTGATGCACTTATGCAGTCCAATCAAAAAACTATGGTGAAGTGGTTCCATCATTCGGACAGTACAGATCGAGTCAGGCCATTTAAGTTTATATTTTGGACTTTTGGACAGACTATTGATGCGTTTTACATGTGTAGGCCAATTATATATGTTAATGGCACCCATTTGCGCAGTGAATACAAGGTCAAACTACTTGTTGCAGTTTCGCAAGATGCGAATGACAAAATAATTCTAATTGCTTACGCCATAGTCGATGAGTAGATTATTTCCAGTTGGTCATGGTTCATGAAGCAATTTCGATACCATGTGGTCTATGACCGGTACCTTATTGGTATCATTTTGAATCATCAAAATAATATCATTCATGCCGTGATAGAGTTTAAGTACTAAAATGAACCTTTGGCTTTTCATAGGTTTTGCCTATAACATGTTAAAAGCAATTTGATGACACATTTCAAAGGTTTGCACCTTAAAAGGTTATGTTGGGCAATGAGAAAGGCTAAACAATTGCGCAAGTGGCAGGAGTTCAAGCGATAAATAAGAAGCATGTTTTCAAATATGTGGATTTATCTATCTGACATTGGATTCGAAAATTTGTGCCTAACACATGACGGTGAGCATTGTTGGGTATTCTTACTTCTAACATATCTGAAAATTATAATAATATATTTAGAGGGCCACCTCACTTGTCAATTCAGATTTGTATTGATATGACATTTCATCAGACAGTTGAGTTATTTAAAACAAGGAGGAAAGATGCTAGACATTATTTTAATCCTTTTTTTCTCAATCATATGGTAGCGATTTAACAATTCTGATCAGAAAGCGGGAATTCGATGGCTCATCAGAGTTATACAAGATTGTCACAGACCGATGCATGGATGACAAAGGGGGTAATACACAAACGATAACGTATTTTGATGGCAAGTGGCAGCAGTATAGGCTTCCTTGTTTACATGTCATGGCAGTGTGCAGGAATAGAGCGAACAATCCAGAATTTCCTGTGGATTCTTAGTTTATAAAAAAGAGGTGGTTAGTAGAGTATTTAGGAAGGTTTAATCCTTTATGCATCGGGACACTTGGCTCTATCCTGATTGAGAGCTATAAGTAGATAGAAATAAATATATTGCATGTCGGGTAGAACGGGTACAAGTTAGAAGTATTCAAAAGAAGATGGATGAGAGAAACCCAGAAGAACTAAGAAGATGTACAAATTGTCATCACTTGGGTCACAACAGAAGAAACTATCTGAATTATAGATTTTGATTGAAATAATTTAGAGATAGGGACCCATGTAATCCTAACAGGAGCATGCACCTATCTCTGAATAGGTTCGGCATTATATTCGATTGACAATGTTTGAAGGGGTGTTTGAGAGTGAATATATGATGGTTGATCATATTCTGATCACCAGTTTGGTGGAGCAATAATGGCCCGAGACTCGTACCTTTCATCTACCCGTTGGAGAGAATACGATGACTTTATAAGATGTAGAGATCCAATGTAGACTACATATTGATGGTCCTCTAGTTACAGGGATATATATATATCTCGTAGTACCCAGTAGTGGGGACTCTTATGTGAGGAACTTATTCGTTTTTCTCCTATGCTGTTAGATTTTAATGGACAAAGGTTAAAATTGGGGTATTTTTCTGGAGCATTAGATACAGAGCTACCCCTTGATGCTTCGGATGTCGAATGTAGACAGCAAGCACGCATCTACCTCCTCCTGATATTATGTGACCACTTATTATCCAATAAGTTAGAAAATAAAGTCCCGCTAATGTATTTTCTCTTATTATGAGACTTGAAAACTATTGGGCAATACAGTTGAAATAGTGCGCTTTTGGTGATTCTCTATCAATCTTTGTGTACAAGCACATCTCCCTCTAAATCGGCTATTGTAGATCCATTATTTTTGCTACAAGTACGTTACACTCAATAAAAGTGAAATAATTTAACTATTATATTATTGCAATTGTATAATAATTGAAGGTTTTTTACAACTATAGGTATGGGAATGTATACCTAATATGCGCCCTGACCGTGTGCAGCAGTTGGAGCAATATCTTGGTCCATATGGAGGTCAATGACCATATATCTTTTATGGTTATGACTATAATTTGTAACTCAAATAACAATCATTTGTTCTAAAAAAAGACCCCTCATTTATTTTATGTAGGTGGAATGTTGAGTTTGATCTATACAAAATTGCACGGCATGTCGTGCCCGTATTTCGAGATTAGCCGACAAGCCTACATCCTCAAGAGGTATTGTAATTATTCCATAATGTTGAACATCTGACACTTTGTCTTTTTTACTGAGTAGAATAATAAAATATGCAAATTTGCTCGAATAGTCTGATTGTATTTGATTCTTGTAAAATTAAATTTGTTAGCAGGGAATTTTCCTCCAATTATAAGGGAGGTTCTACTGAAATTTTCTACAAAAATATGCAAAATATTTGAAATTTGCCAAGATTTGTTATCTTTTTTTCATTTGATAAAGTTGAATGGTGCCAGAGGTAATTTGTCTATAGACACCAATTTAAGTTATGGGTCAGTACATATTCATTTATCTTTTTTTGCAGTTCATATGATATCCATATTTGAAGAACGTTCTCACTTCTTTGCTTACGTATTATACTGCAGATCATGATATTTGGAGGTCTGTCATGTAGCTCATATGTTGGAAAGTTGTTGAGCCGCATCTTCCTCATCAAATTATGCGACTGTTTGGACATCATCTGCCCCTGCCTGATTTTAGATTGATTGAAAATCAGGTAGCCCTACAATTTCTAGATCATCATGGTAAGGAGAATTAAGATTAGATAACCACGCAAAGAGTATATATTGATGTTTGGATTGATCAACATGTGGATGTATAAGATGGTACTGTAGTTGAAATCCCTACATATCCATTAGATGAATATCATTAGTGGTATCAAGAGTAGACTGTACTTTATATTTCAAATTCAAGTATGCATCCCACTTTCCCGAAGGGCTTTCAGGGTGATAGCACTAGGGCACAATATCTTATAAGTTCAAATCTAACCACTGCTATTGACACACATGTTTCTTGAAATAATTTTTTAAGGTTTGACGTTATTAATGTTTATACCAATATTTACACTTTAGATGGATGATATGTTTTGCATATATTACATGGCACAAGACTCTCTGACACTTAGTGACGAATAACACAAGAATTATTTTCATGCAATGAAGGACTTTGCATCCACAACATTGCATCATGTAGGGGAGTCATGATGACTTGCATTTCACCCTCTACAAAGTACCACAGGACATTCCACAGCATGCAGACCCATGTCGTATTTAGCAAGCTCCTAGGAATGTTCACGATGGTCAGTATGGCTGTGGATGACGTCGTAGAGTCCGATCACCAGAACTTGTGAGGACTCGCAAATTTCTTATATTTTTCTCAAAAATGCCCTTTTATTTGGAAATTATTATTTATTAAAGCCCTACCACCCAATCATTCCACAATAAGTGCAAATAAACTTAGAAAGTAGGGTTTCACTTTTGGTTTCAAGATTGGAGCAAAATTAGGGTTTTCGCGATTTTTCGCCGGATGAATTTTCGGTACGGAGCAAGGATCAAATTTGGTGATTAAAAGTGACTTTTAAGTGAGAAATAATATGTGATTAGGGGCAATGAGATAAGGTTAGTGAATAGGAAGAAAAAACCCTAGTACATGTGTTTTAAAGAAAAACGGTGCGAACCGACGTGTACCGTGTGCTACCGATTTAACCACCACTTGATCACCACTTTCTTACCATACAAGCTCATTACTAATTGAACAAAATATCTTCCCCCTCATGGCTATCTCTTGGCCGAAAATTGGGACAAAAAAATGCAAGGAAAGAAAAAAAAAATGTTGTGGTTGAGCTTGAGCCAAGTGTTGGCAAGCTTATGGCCTAAATTCATCCTAATCCTCTTGTCTTCTTAACACCATAAGAGCAGCCTTTCTTCTTCATTTTTTTCTGCTCTTGGCTGAGAATAGAGAGAGAGAAAGGGAGAGCAAGAGTTGCACCATTTTCTTCTTGAGTTACACCAACCAAGTGAAGAATCAAAATTCTAAACCGATTAAAGTGTGGGTTGTGAGTTGGGAAGCTTGTGGAACAAAAAATTTCTAAAGGAGGTGAAGTATCACTCTTTCAAGCTTTGTTTTTGAGGTATAAAGTCTGATTTATGGTTTTGATTCTTTTATTTTGGTTTAAGATGCTATCTAGTTCATGTTTTGGCTTGATTACAAGATATGCAAGTTGTTGTGATGAATTTTGGATGATATAAGTAAGTTAGGGTTTGATTAATTTCTGCCTACACTTGTGGTATAATTGCACATGTTGAATATAAGATTATATAAGGGGCTTTGGTAGTGATTAGAACAAGGAATTTAAGAAAGTTTCATTGAAGAACAAAAATTCCAGATTTCTGGAAATTTCCTAATTCAGTTCTGCCCGGTTTTAGTACTCATAGTTAGAGGCAGATTCAGGCTTAGCCTAAACATGAAAGTTGTAGAGAATGGTATTTTATAGGTACCTACAAAATTTCATCTCAATCGGAGCAACGTAGCCTGTGAAAAGATGAAAATACCCTCACTGTTCTAGGTTACATTCCAGAGTTCCGCGTGGACAGCTTAGTCTATTTGGTTGTGTTTATTCACTACAATCCGTTTGGATTCAGCCTTTTACCAAAACATGAAAGTTTTAGTACTCTGTTGTAGATTTTCACTGCCACCAAGAACGCCTTAAACGGACCTTCGTAGACTGAGATATGGCCATTTGAATGCAGTATAGTTGATTAGCCAACTAGTTGGATTTTGGTTCTGTAAATTGGGAATTTGACTAGGTTACATTGTTAACTGGACTAAGTGATCTTCATGAAAATTGTAGCCCTGTGTCTTAGCTTCGAAACGGTATAAGTTGTGCATCAATCTGATAAGCGTAGCCTCGGATGTGTTCTTTCCGCAACCACACGTCAAATCTGTCTTTTGCTAGGTTACATTTCCGCACTTGTTATCACTTTGATTTTTGTTCTTATGTTGTTATGAGCCTATGGAACGGCTATTTACTTGACTCTATGATATGTATGACTTTGGGATTGACTGAGGAAAAATAATGAAGCCATAAATGGCTGGAAAATTAAGTAAACACAAAGGGCATGCTGCCCAAATTTACGCTCGAGGACTAGAAAACTATACTTGCAACTTGAGTAAAGGTTAAAAGTGATTTTTATCACTTGAACTATCGAGGACCTTTGCTACTTTGTTTATCGAGGGTTATACGTTAGGACGTGGCCGAACTTGTACCCTTAGGAAAACGATATGAATCACTATGAAACCGTTTTACTTGCACTTTTGACTCAAAAGTCATCTCCAAGCAAACATGATATCAAATTTTTCAGTTTGAAAAGCGAGCAACTATTTCACGACTATTTCTCAAGTGAATTTCAATTTCTTGATTCTTATTGAACGAAACGCTTAAGTTTCGAACCTTAGTTGATTTTCAAGTTCTCAAGTTAAGTTTTATCGCAGATTTGGACTCCAAACCCGGAGTACCACCCAGACACGAGCACTAGAGGCACTATTTTGGTGAGTGCTTCCAAATATCTGATTGAACTCGATATTTGCCATTTATCTTTGATCGACGTGAATACGTGATATATATGTGATTTGATAGAGCAAGGGTGTACTTTATCGCACTTGCCCTATCCAAATTTGTTCTTGTTTATCGACTTTACTTGACTTGCTCTACATGCACATGAATTATATTATGCCTGGAATTCCAGAAACCCTATGGCTAGTTAATCGAGTCGAGCCGGCAAGGGCCTGGTCGATTAGATAACAAACCCTGGGTCACTAGTAAGTAGAGCTGTTAAACGAACCGAGCTGTTCGTTAGCTCGATTCGTTTCGGCTCGTTCGTGTTCGTGAAAGGCTCGTTCGAAATTTTAAACGAACCGAGTTCGAACGAATTTTTTTGTTCGATTAATAATCGAGCGAACACGAACATGTTCGCGAGTTTTAACGAACGTTCGCGAGCATGCTAAACGAACGTTCGCGAACACGAGTATGTTCGCGAGTTTTAACGAACGTTCGTGAACATAAACATAATTATCATTTGACAAATTTTAGGGTTAATTTTATAGTTGGACTTTTATATTTGGAGGGCAAATTTCTTTGTTTTATTTGTTGTTTTTATGTTAATGTTAGTTATATAGTTAATGAATAATAGAATTTAGTCACTTAGTGCTTTAATTATTTTTAAGAATGATTAATAATTTGCATGGCATATTTAAAGCATAAAATAATTTGGATTCGAGCATTTCGAACATGTTCGCGAACGGCTCGTTTATGTTAAACTAGCCGAACACGAACTCGAACTTGAACACGAATTTTACTTAACGAACCGAACACGAACACAAGTTTGGAGTTCGAAAATTAACGAATGAACACGAACGTTGTTCGAACTGCTTAACGAACAGAGCTCAAACATGAGATGCTAGGTTCGATTCGGTTCGTTTACAGCTCTACTAGTAAGGTCGAGTGGAGTGTTATCTCCTCGGCAATTCGGTATACTCGAGTATTACCACCCGTGTTTCGTGTGGCGTGCAGGCCCGGAGAAGGGGGTTGATTGGTGGACGGAGACGGGCGAGAAGTGGAGTTTTCTTTCTGGACTAGTTATTAATTGAAAGTTGACGGAGTGTCAACTACTATTCGATCAAGTTGGGATGGAGCCGAGACATGAGCAACTGTATCCTTACTTGTGAACATGATCCACACATTTCTTGACTACTTGAAGTATTATCTCTTTACTTGAACTTGTTTGCTCGATATTTCACTATTACATTGTTATTATCTTGTTTGCTGGACAATTTGATATCTGGAACATCACTGAGCTTTGGCTCACCCTATTAGTTTTATTTTCCTTACAGGGGTACGATTGACGCGTGAGACGTGTAAAGACTAGCGTAGTCTAGTTATTTTGATTTTTGACTTGTACTCGCGCTATTCCTCGAATAGAACGTTTTGTTATGGGATTGTATATACTTTGAACCGTTTGGGTATATTGAGACTTTGTATCTTGATTTGATATCAATATAAATTATAAGTTTGAATTGCGATGTTATTTATGGTACATGAATGTATGCACGTGATTCGGGTGAGTGAGTCCTGGCGAGAGTTGGGCAGGCGACCCGTCGAAAACTTCGGCAATGGTTTACCTAATTGATCATCGATGCAAAGATAATTCCAATTATTTACTAATAAATGGGTTATAACTGTCAAACAAGTGATGACAGTCAACCCCTCCTTACTGTGTCATTGATTAAGATACGTCTATTAATCACTGCTCTAATTGAGAAATAATCTTAGATATGCTTGTAAGATTTAATTTCCCCAATTGCCTTACGTATTAGAGGAATTCTATTCTAACCAAATAACGCACTACCAAGATTATTTTATATTAGCTTGCGTATTCCTCGGACACAAACTCAATCATGCCAGTTATCACTATTTCAGGCAATTAAACAATTACGAATTTAATGTCCCAATTGACAATAGGTTACTAAATCAATTAATTATCCGGATCCAAGACAATCAATTAATTGAATAACCATAAGCACTGTAATCAGAGAATACGCAAATACCAGCAAATAAAAGGAATAGGTAAAATTGATTCGATCTCATAATTTTTAGACGAACCACAGCCTTCATTGTTGCTTGATTAGAAAAAGAGATTTAGTTCATCCCTGATAAGAAAAACCCATACAAAGTTATATAAATAGTTGCGGCCATTGCCTCCAATTGAGAATGAATCAATTTGTTAGAATCAGGAAAAAAGCAAGCTACAGAGAGTGATTGCTTGTTTTCACTTCATCGTGACATACGAAGGGAGAAAAGCCACTAAAGGATGAAAAAGAAAAATCAAAAAGTAGTAACTATTGTCTTCCCAATTGTCTGCTATCTAATTCCTATCTAATTCTTGCCATGCAGCCGGCCCTACTCCCAAAAGCCTAAAGTCCTAATCAAACTTTGACTCCCATTTATTGGTAAGTTTCCTTTCTTTGCTGAAACTACTCAAATAACCAACTAACGGAAGAATTGCAGCTCCCGTGTTGTACGTCCATGCACGCGTAGGTGTCGCACATCTTTTCCGAACCTTCTGGACATGTTAAGACCTGAGTTGACGTGGCCACGCCAAACAGTATTTGTAGTACGAAATATGCGCCTATTTACCATATTTTGCTCCAACTCCCTGCAACAAGTACAAATGCCACAAAAGAGTAGAATCTAACAATTAATCCACATTTGGTAATATAATAGGGAAAATTAATTATAAAATAAATAGCAAAATGGTGACCTATCAAATATAAAAATCAATGACTCTTTGAGTTGCAGTTACGTCTTCTGTAGCATTAGAATATGGAGAAAACCAAGAAGAATAGATGTTTAGTCCCACAAAACCATGTTGAACAGCCTGCACAGAGTGTATTATTTCAGTTATTTGATGCATTCGACATTATGCTTCCGAGATAGGAACATTAAAAAGAATCCACTAATAAAAAGCTTAAAGAGAAAGATCATGTGCACAGAACATAAGTTTCTTGAGTACTGCTAAAGTTCAATATCATTCTAATTCCACGTTCATAGTACTAAATACTTAACTTATATTACCTCCCCTTCATATTGCAACATTTACAACAACTGCAACATATTACTTATAAAAAATTACCATCTTCATCACCCTTGTTATTTATATGGAAGCATGGTTGACAGCAAACACAAATTGTAAATTTGTAGCATACTTCTAAACCAAAAATAATTGCTTCCGGAATAGTCCTTCCCATGCCCCCTTCCCCGCGGGAATGATCATACCGCCAATTTAATCAAACTTATAATTACAATGTAGATACCAAAATTTCGATTCTATTTTATTTAATTTTAATTTAATTTTATTATCATTAGTCAAAAGTCGCAAAATGATAGTTATATTTTTATTGAATTAGGGTTTATTTTCTTTTAAATAATTTTTGAAAAAAGAAAAGTCTCACAAAAATTTATTTTTAAGCTTTTCAAATTCAATTTCTTCCAAATAAAACGAAAATTTACAAGGCAATTTCAATTAGGAGTTTAACATTTTATTTACCCTAAATTCATTTTATAAAAAACAAAAATAGGTGGAATGCATGCAAGATGGTTAGGTGGAGTGCATGCAAATGATCCACGTGATTTTGGCATTTTGCACACTACAACATTCAAATGATAGGTGGCACGACACGTGGAGGATGGAGAAAGATCTAGCAACAAAAGGGAAAAATCAGGAAAACAAGGCAAAAGGGAGCGAGCAAGAGAAAGCAAAGGGAAGAAAAAAGAAGGAGAAAGGAAAAAAGAAGAAGAGGGTTTCAGCTGAGAAAGAAAGAAAAAGGAGAAAGAAAGAAAAACTGAGGAGGGAAACAAGGGAACCTGGGGAAAATCTGGGAGAGAGCTTCAGGCCAAACAAGAGAGAATAGGAAGAAAGGAAAAAAGAAGAAAAAAGAGAGAAAGGAAGAGAAGGCTTCGGGCGAGGGGAGTTTCGGGAAGAAAGGGCGGAGGAGGAGAATCTGCTGGAGCAAGAAAGAAAGAGAGAAACTGGGAGGAAACGAAGAAAAAGGATTTCGGGAAAAGAGAGGAAAAAGAGAAGAAAGGAAATAAAAAAGAGAAAACCAAAGAAAGAGAAGAAAAGGGGGAAGTCTGGGGAGGATTAGGGAGAAAAACAAAAAGGCAAACGAAAGGAAAAGAAAGACAAACAGAGAGAAAAGAGGGAAGAGAGAATTTCTACAAAATTTTTTTCAGAATCAGGCTGGATTTTCGTCACCTTGAGATGCAATTTCACAATCAAGTTTGACTGATGCATCTACAAATCTGCAAAAATTTTTCAAAAAGTGTCTCTGTTCGTTCCTTTGGCTCTCATCTCATCTAAGATTCATCTTTAAGTAACTCTTATGTGTTTTCCTCATTCATTCCGGTTCACATGCAAAGATTAAACTCATCAAAAAGGAATTTTTCTTTAGATTATTGCCTCGCAAGTCCATAGTGTTGGTTGTATGATTTGGTTGGGTTTGATGCATCTTGTTTGACTAACAAATGATGAGGTTTAGAAGCTAATGAGAAACTTATCTATCTTGAATGTGTGTCCTTATTGCTTTTGCAAGTCTTGTGGCTCATAATCAAAGCTGTGTTTTGAGAATTTTTGTTGGAAACTTTTGAATCAAAAAGCCATCAGCTTTCTTGCTTTTTTTCCTCCGTGAAACTGAATGGATGTGATCCATGGGTTGTGGGTTCTTTTCCTAGTAGCTTGTTTGTTTTTGATGATTTGGGTTTTAGGCTGTTTTCTTGAAGAGTTGGGTTTGAAGTTTCAGCCAATGTTCATGTCACTTTGCTGCATTTTTATCTCCAGTTACCAAGTTATATTTTCTGGGGATAGATAATTGTGTTTAGGTGATGTTAATAACGATAGGGTGGAAGTTCTTGCATTTGGTTTTGGTTGTCGAATTAATAGACTTTGCTTGAGGTACTTCGCACAAACATATCTAGGCGAATAAGGAAAGATTGCTGAAGTCTCAAAGCAACGAAAGTTGCAAAAAGCTTTAGTTGCAAAAAGTTTCTTTGCAAGATTGCATGAAAATTTTAGAAAAATTGCATTTTAGACCTTCAATTCTTAAGTAATGCTGCTATGGCCCAAGAATAAGGAAAACTCAATCAATTTTACCCTTTTTGAAATTCAATCAATCCTTTTATGTTTTAACCATGTTTTAGACAAAGTTATATTCTAGTTTTAGGAAATAATTAAAACTTAATTGGTCTTGAGGGCTTTATTTTTGCTTTGATTTCACCCCCTAATACCTGTAATAATAATTTGATTCCCGAAATTTTCTCAATGTTTGCAAATCTTCATGAGTTAACTCGAGTTTTGTCCATAGAATTTCAAGTGAGATTGTTGAGTTTAGATTTTGAATGCTCCATAATTTAGTGAATTAAGGTGATGACGTTTGAATCATTAATTTGTATTTTGTTTGATAAAGCTGAATTAACTATTTGGTTTGAATTAACTATTAATTTGCATTTTGTTTGAATTAACTATTTGTTTAGTTTAAATGGCATTTAATTTGTAAATTTTAAGAACCTTGAGCTGACTTCAAATGATTTGTTTTGTGTTTATCAAATAAATTGGTGCATTGACAATTTCCTTTGTTTTGGAGGGTAAATAAGAGAATTTTCATTTTATTAGGTCACTAATTCAAGGAAGGTACACTCTACTCCTTCATTTTATTGTGAATTTATGTGTGTAATTGCATTTTTTTATGTTTTCCCTTTTATTTTGTTTTGTTTATTTATTCACTTTATTTGTTTCTTTTAATTTCGGATATTCATTTTAATTTAATTTTTGATTATTTAAGAGGTAATTAAAAGTCAAATTGTAATAGTTAGGTTATTATTTTATTTCATTTCGTTCTTTCCCCCTTAGATTGTAGTTAGGGTCCCCAAATGTAATAGTTAAGCCTCTATTTGCTCTTATTTACTTTGTATGTGCTTGCATGTTTATGTGTTTACTCGCTTTCTTAGGGCCTTTGCACCTAGATATTATGCTTACGTGCTATGTGATCTATGTGTTTACTTGCTTTTATTATATTTTATTTGATTTATTAATTATAATAAATGCATGACGTCACGTCCAACGCTAGTTGTGGCCTTTTGTTCCGATTTCTTACTAGTCTAGCGTTAGTGAGAGCTTATAGACATTGGCTAGTCCAACGCTAAATTTTAGGCACCATTCACGCATTAGATCATGTTTATGTAACAAAATCACTACATTTCATGCATATTTTCTACTTTTAAGATCCTTACTATTTTGCATGATATTTCCCTTATATATATATATATATATATATCTCTTATCACTATGTGTGAAACATGACATTTAAACGTGTATTTCATTTAAGAAAATTAGAATTAGGTTAGATCATTTGCTTGATTAGATAGGAAATATCCTATAGCACGCTCGTATTCTATCTATAAAAGGGAAAATTTAGTTACGAATCTTAACCCCCATATCCGTTATGTTGCATCCCTCTCTTTTAGGTCACGTATACTTGTATATTATAATTTTTTCTATTTTTCAAGTCTCATTATTGCATATTCATGACCTCTTCAAAAAATTTCCTTTGGGTATCGCAATTAATACGATTTGCACCAACTAAAATTCGAAGAGACATATTAACCCTTCTGATAGCCATTAGGTTTAGGTTTGCATTCATATAGTAGCATCCAAATGTAATAAGTTTTTATGTTAAATTAAAAAAATTTTTGACTAAATCATGCAACCAATCTTGGTTAGGTTGAAAAGGTACCTTGGATTTTATCCTTACCTTCCCTTTTTTCAATCGTGACTCCCGAACTTTTCTCTCTGATTTTTGAAGACTTGGAGTCGTTTTAAAAAGGGATTTTTCTCTACTTTTATTTAAAATTCACTTTAGGTAACTTGGTACACCTTAACTCAATAGTCACACGTTAAGTCCCATTTTAAGGCCCTTTTTCTTTATTTGTTCTCTATAAAGCAAAAACTCATTTTTACTCAAAATTAATCAAAAATTTATTTTTATAAACCCGTAATTTTATTTTTTTTCAAAAATGGGGTGCGACAGCTTGGTGACTCCACCGGGGAACTCCCTAAGAGGGTTCGAGCACTTGATTTAGTTGATCTTTTTCTTTTCTTAACCTTTTTATATATCACATTTGAATGTTTTAAGATGTGTTTTCTCCTTTTAGGATTTTTTTGTATCTACCACACACGAAATCAGTCCTCGCACACTGCATATGTGATGAATGATTTGTTTATTTATTTGCTTTTACTTGTATTGCGCTTTGCATTTGAGTGGGGAAATATCACCTTTAGAGCCTTCGTGTGCTTAAATTTTAATCCCTCCTCTCAAAGGAGCACTTCATATGTGCATACACTTTTATAACCCTCATTTCTTTTTCTTTTAGTGATTGTCACACCATCCTTCTCTATTATGACTAGGATTGATCCACTTGGGCATGTGGCCGTGGCACGAGATGCGCGTAGCAATGTCCAAGAGATCACTCGAACCATCGACTTTGGGCCTCGGGATTAATGACCCTCTGCCTTTGGTCTGAAGGTTTAGGGACCTGAAGCCATATTGAGTCTAGCTGCATTAGTAAACCTAACCTCATGCATTCATGTTAGATTACCTAGGTTAGAGTCTATCTCACCCAACTCGGTATACAAGTCACGAGGGGAGGGATTCCACCCCTCTTTCTTTCCTTTGTTTCATATGATTGTACTGTTTTATTGTTCCAACGTGTTATATGCTCTTATTTGGTTGAACTGACCTTTTTTGGGTCTCTTAATCTCTTGCATTCATAAGCCTTAGAAATAAGAGTTCTGGAATGGTACTCCTTAGGAGTCTACTCCCATTAGATAGGTTATTGCACGTTTAAATTACGATTCATTGCATTCGTAATCTAATAGTTGCATATCATTCTAAGGCTTACCCCAGCATATAAAGGGGGTCCCTTTAGATCATGTTTCACTTTAAATGATGTATATTTAACCGCTTTGATAAACGGGCATCATGCATTAACCCTAGAAAGAATGCCGCATAGGGAATCCTACATTAAGAATAAGCCACCCTTTTATCTCGGATACTTAATCCAACGAGACTTGCACGTTTACATTTTTATAATACCCGGAGGGGTACTGCACAAGGTAAGGTATGATTCGATCATTTTTTTTTCATAAAAGTGATCTTCTTTGTCCATTTTTGCCCAAAATTGGTATAATCCCTTGTATAAAGGACCTTAAATTGAAGAGATTCACGATGACTCCTCATTGTTGAGGCGATAAATGAATCAAAGCCAAAATCTTGATTGTAGAAGGTTCATAGACTAATGTATTTGCAACAAAAGTGTCAAGTTAGGGTTTTTATTGAGTAGGTAAGCCAGTCTATTTCTAGCAAGCCATCAGTTCCATCAATCCATTTGACAACTTAGGATTTCGATGTCAAATTTGGAACTGGGAAGGCTAGTTATTTTTGAGAAAATCACCTATTGCATTCATTCCATTTGGATAGATTAGGGTTTCGATCCATGTTTCGCTGAGAAAATTGGTTGAGAAATTGCAATCTCTCCAATAGCAAGTTCGTCAAAGTTAAATTGATTTGTACGAATTCCTGTGCCAACTAAAACCATTCATTCATTCGGATTTGTTCTCATTCTGATAGAGGTCTCCCGTTGTTCAATTGGCCCAAAATTTTCAAATTGCCAATCAAATGTCAATAAGTTGATCGGAACCATCAGGTATTATATGGTGTCTACTCTGAAGGATTGCATTTTCATGCTAGACCAACCTTTGGCATAAAAGGGTCCTCCAATAGGACATGCATCCGAAATATCTCAATATATACTAGCTCGTGTCTTTTTCTTTTTATTTCTTTTCTTGCTTTGTCAACAGCTGTCAAAGAGAGGGATTTTAAAAGGGGTTTTTTCTAAAATGTTAGGTATTTTTTTTAACATAGCTACAAGAAGAAGCTCCAACGTCACACAATTTCGCAGCCGAGTTTTGAGAAACCGTGCACATTCGGAATCATCTGACAGGTCCATCACGGCACCTCCAGCAGACACTGCAAATTTGGGAGTTCAATTGAGCGAGATGTTAAACAAATTCAATGAATTGAGCGTGAAAATGACAATCCAAAGGTGCATGATTGACTAATTGGTTGCTAGCAGTGGCAGTATCCAACACATGATCCCATGCCTATCAGCCAGCTTGAAATAGAACACCAACCACCTCATCTATCCCATATCCAAGTTACATTTGCACCGTCTTTTGCAAACATACCCGAAGAGACTTTCACCTACCCCACTTCCAGTTTTCTATATACTTACCCCCATAACATCTAAGTCAACTGGACCAGTATTCAAATGCCTCATAATTACCTAGACTCTCAAGTACTTCATCACACCACCACTGAGCCATTCATGCTGGATGCTGCTATGTAAGGGAAGGTGGAAATGGGTGAATTCTTCGTCCCAATAGACAAAAATCTGTTAAAAAGATTAGATAAATTTGATGAATTCATGAGAAAAAGTCAAGGATTAAGCAAGCCTGGAAGCTTGGATTATGATGAGTTGTGTCTTTTCCCTGACATACAATTGCCTTTAGATTTTAAAACACCCAAATTTAATAAGTATGATGGAACCTGTAACCTCAAGACGCATCTGAAACTATTTGCAACTAAGTTGGTAAAGCTAGTAAATGATGAAAATTTGTCAATACATTTATTCCTGGAGAGGTTGGAAGGCAGTGCCCTAGATTGATATTCCAATTTAAAGCCTGAAAAAATGAGAACATGGTTAGATTTATAAACTGCCTTCGTGAGACAATACGAGTACAATTGTGAATTTGCTCCAACAAATATCACGCTTGAAAGCACTAAAAGAAAATCATGTAAAGATCATAAGACATATACCAAGCAATGGCGAAGATTGGTAGCCAAGGTGAAACCTCTTATGACAGAAGAGGAAATTGTCCGTACATTTATTAAGGTACATGATCCACCATATTTTGAAGAGATTTTTCGCACGATCGGATGTTCATTTGCAGCAATTGTCAATAAGTTGGAGGAATATGATGAATATGTCAGGACAGGAAAAATTGCCAATATATCGGCCTTAAAATCACAGTTGGATGCCTTGCAAGGTCATAATAAAATGGAAAAGAACCTTAATTCAAGAAGAATGAAAGAGAAAATGCTTTTGAGTGGGACCAAGACCCGTCTTCTATACCCAGATTTCAGCGGTACCCTATATATTCATCACCCTACCCATATTACCCAAACCCACACCCTGTTTATGTAAGGATCGAAGATAACCTAAGAGCGGGTGAATTAGGTTGATTAAAAATCTAATTAAGTTATGGGCACTTTTCGCTCAATATAAAATTTATCCTCTTTTCTAAGTGATCACATAATGAATCAATTAATGAATAAATAAAATCACTTGAGAGAAGTAGAAGAGATAAGCAATGTAAAGATCACAAACGTAATAATAAATAAATAAAAAGGAAAGAATTACAAACCAATTAACCAACCAACTCCTCTTGAACTTGTAGATTAATTCAAACAAGTTTCTTTAAGTTGATGAATTACAATCACTCTTGTGTACAAAGGAATGTTCACCTCCTTCTTGCCCCGAACTCCACTCGGTCAAACTAGAAAGTTTTACTATCTCTCAAGACAACCCTCACAGAGCTACACTCATGAAATATTCACTTACAAATGAAAAACTTACAATGAACCTCACACCAATAAGACTACAAATCTTTCTTGGAGAGTGTTTTTCACTAAAACTATTCTAGATCTTTTGTATCTTTAGTGTGTACAAGTTATTTGAAGTTTCTGACCATGCTCTATTTATAGGAAACCAAGAAAGTGCTTCATTAATGCTTCCAATGGATAGAAAGTAGTTGAATGGTTAATTAGCCATTGGGAGTGTCGGACGTTCGGTACTCCTGTTTTTTGCGTCCGACAGCAGGTAGTGAGTTTAAGAAATTTTCTTCAATTCTATCGGACGTTCGGTATTGTCCTTGTGAGCGTCCGACAACTTTCGTCAAATTTGAAGGATCCTATCGGAAGTTCGGTACTTCCGTCCTATAGCAGATAAAGAATTTGAAGGATTCTATCAGACGCCTGATACTTGCGTCCGATCGAAGTCAGTGAGTTAGGGGGAATGTCTTATTTCCTTTGAACGTCCGGTGATGAAGTTCTTCATGCGTCCGAAGTTGCGCAATGATTATCAGACGTCCGATCCAAGCGTCCGACAGCTTTTAGCAACCTTTGTCTTCTTTCAATTGCACTTGTTCTTAGAATCAAATTGCTGCATAACTGAAAGTATTTCTTGAAGAGATATTAATATTATCCATTTGTTTTGTAAACATCAAAAGTTAGGGACTAAGATTAACAGTTTACCATACTACTATCAATCACCTTCGACCTCGGTCAAACTATGCAAACCCACCTGTACTACTCGTCTCAATTTTTCAACCCAATCTTGAAATTCGACCCCGCCCTCCTTATAATCCAAGACCTGTTCAACCAAACAGCCAAACTTATCCTCTAAATAGTGAAATCTGAAATCCAACCCCATATCGAACCTTCACCAACCTGAGTCGACCCATCGATCAATTGTACGAACAAATCAAAGCTGTCGAAAAAATTGGTGTTATGCCTCCCAAGATCTATCCTAGGGGTGCTCCCTCTGGCTATGACCCTCAAGCCATCTGCGCTTATCATTCTGGAGCTCCTGAACATCCTACCAATAATTGTTGGGTATTGAAACATAAAATTCAGAATATAATCGAAGTAGAAGATATAGTGCTAAAAAAATGGGGAGAACAAGGACAGAACATAATTATGAATCCCTTTCTCGAACACAAGGGCATCTATGAGGCATTTACCCCTATTAAGAAATTTGAAAATCCCGAACTAGTGGGATTCCTCCCTTTTGAAGGGAGTTTTGATAAATTTGGGGAGTTGTTTTTGGTAAAAATTCATGAAAATCATTCATATGTATGTCTTTTGTTTAACTATGTTTTTGTAAATAGTTTTGAATCAAGTGATTTTTGAAGACACGTCTTGTTTAACAAGTAACATGCTATTAAAATTGATCTTTATCTTGAAATTCAATAAAATGTACAATTTTATATATACTGTGTTACTTACACATTCTTTTCAGATGGCCAAGAATAGAATCCTCTGATCCTTTAGATATATCTCGATATCTCACGAATGTGAATTTGGATTTTAAAATGAGAGGAGTAGCGAAATGACATCCGAAAATATTTCAAAGAGACCCGAATGGTATAAAGAGAAACTCAAACCGAATTGGGATTAAGATTAAGGAAATAAAAATCAATGGTCACTTGATAAAAAATAGTTAAATGCAGTCTGTCATGGTCAATATTATTAAAAGGATTAGCTCGTGCTTACCATAAAATAGTCAAATCATGACTATTCAGACTAGGAGACAAAGCGTTGAGGGAGATTTTGTCGGTGGAAGATGAGGCCAAATGAAGAGTTTGTCCCAAATTGACAAGATTCTTTTATTGTCAAAAAGGTATTGCAGGGCGGAGCACTTATTTTCACTGATATGGATTAACAAGAGTTTCCCTTAATCGATTAATTTAGATATAGGTAAAATTTTACATTAATGAAAGTTTCCTTTCAGAATTAATGCAGGGAACAGAATTAAAGTCCGGCCCTCTTTCTTTCCCATTGAGACATTTTATCCCTAGTGGTCTCTTTTGATCTTGTAGAATGAATGATTTCGCTTGTCAACCTGATGAGCAACCCTAGGGGAAGACCCTCCTAGACCCTCCCAACCTTGTAATTATCAGAGTTGGACCTTTCTCCCAATGGAAATTGAACTCGAATTGTTCTCATGGACTCAAGACCTCTGACACACAAAGGCAATCAGCAACCTTAAGCAAATAATGCTGGATGAAAAGACACCACGATTAGGGAACAAGCTAATCGATAAAGTCAGATTTGAATCCTAAGCAATGAACTCAAGAATTCAAGAGTAAGTTCGATTAAGAACTTGAAGGAAAAAATCCTCACGATTTCTGGTTGTAATATTCCGTCTTTTCACTCATACAATAGGTGCCTTTTATAGGCTAAAACTAGGGCAAATCCGGCCCACATAAACCTGAAATAGGAATTCGGTCCGCATAAAGAGCTAGTTCTTTAAGACTTCTCGATAAGGCCCAATAAGTAATAAAATACTCAACGACCAACAACTACTAGACTAGGCAGTCTTAAAATAACTACCAACTAAGCTAACAAGTATGAGATCATTCTTTCACTTCAAACATACAAGTGAACAAGGTAACTTCATGGTCCATCAAATCTTCAAACTTAACTTGCTCCTTGCTTGTATGGTGAATGATCAAGGCTCATAAAGCTTCCCTCACCTTCTTGGTTCTTGATCTTGTCATCGGACCACCAATGTTGATCAAAGGGTCCTTGACCCAAGGTTGAAGGTGTTGCACACCCGTATCCACATCATTCCCTCCCTCCTCGAAAGGATTCGTCCTCGAATCGTCAAAGTCTGTATCAAAGGCAAATGGGGATAGGTCAGACACATTAAAAGATACGCTTATGCCATACTCATTTGGAAGTTCCAATTTGTAGGCATTGTCATTTATCCTTTCTAGGACACGAAAAGGTCCATCTTCTCTTGGATGTAACTTGGTCCGTCGAGATGCTAGAAACCTTTCCTTCCTCATGTGTACCCAAGCCCAATCACCAGGTTCGAATACAACATGCTTTCTACCCTTATTCGCATGTTGTGCATATTGCACATTTTTCTTCTCAATTTGAGCTCTAACTCTCTCATGCAAGGTCTGAATAGCCTCTGTCTTTTTGATACCATGTGCGCTTAAACACTCATCAATAGGAATAGGTGATAAATCTAGAGGGGTTAGCGGCTGAAACCCATAAACAATTTCAAAAGGAGAATGATTAGTAGAAGAATGAGTGGTTCGATTATATGCAAATTCGGCAATAGGCAAACATTCTTCCCACTTTTTCAAGTTCTTTTGAACAATGGCTCGAAGTAAAGCACCAAGGGTTCGATTGGTTACCTCAGTCTAACCATCCGTTTGAGGATGACTAGAAGTAGAAAACAGCAACTTAGTTCCCAACTTTCCCCAAAGTGATTTCCAGAAATAGCTTAAGAATTTCACATCCCTATCACTTACAATAGTACGCGGTACCCCATGCAATCTAACCACGTCCTTGAAGAATAAATCAGCAACATGGCGCGTATCATTGATTTTCCTACAAGGGATAAAATGAGCGATTTTAGAAAATCTGTCCACTACAACAAAGATACTATCCATACCTCTAGAAGATCTTGGTAAACCAAGCACAAAATCCATGGATAAGTCTGTCCAAGGAGCATGAGGTACGGGTAGAGGAGTGTACAATCCATGAGAATTACCCCTTACCTTTGCTTGCTTACACTTTAAACACTTATTACAAATGTTAGCAACGTCACGCCTCATTTGAGGCCAATAGAAGTGTTCATGCAAAATGTCAAGAGTTTTATCAATGGCAAAATGTCCCATCAACCCTCCGCCATGGGCTTCTCTAACAAGTAATTCCCTAAGTGAACAGTTGAGAATACATAGGCGATTCTCTTCGAACAAGAAGCCTTCATGCCTATAGAACTTTTGAAATGCAGCATGTTCACAGGCTTGAAACATATTAGAAAAATTGTCATCATGTGCATACAAGTCTTTAATGTGCTCAAAACCAAGCAACTTAGTGCTCATGTTAGTGATCAAGATATATCTCCTAGACAATGCATCCGCAACGACATTATCTTTCCCCTTCTTATACTTAATGATATATGGAAAGGAATCAATAAATGCAATCCAATTCGCATGTCTTTTATGTAACTTACACTGACCCTTAAGGAATTTAATTGATTCATGATCAGTATGTATCACAAATTTCTTAGGCATAAGATAATGCTGCCACACTTCAAGAGCACGCACAACAGCGTACAATTCTTTATCATAAGTAGGGTAATTAAGAGCTCCCCCACTCAACTTCTCACTGGAATATGCCAAGGGTCTACTATTTTGATGTAAGATAGCCCCTATGTCGATTCCACTAACATCACATTCAACTTCAAACATCAAATCAAAATTAGGCAAGGCAAGAATAGGTGCTGAAGTCAACAAATTCTTAAACTTATGAAATGACTCTTCTTGCTCCTTTTCCCATTGAAACCCCACATTTTTTTTAATTATCTCATTCAAAGGTGCTGCAATAGTACTAAAGTCTTTAACAAATCTCCTATAGAAACTTGCAAGACCATGAAAAGACCTTACCTGAGACACATTGGTTGGAGTCGGCCACTCCAAGATGGCATTTACCTTGGCGGGATCAACACTTATGCCATTTGCACCAACAATATACCCAAGAAAGTTAACTTCAGGAGTGCAAAAGACACATTTTTTCATGTTAACAAATAGCATATTTTCACGCAAGATACTTAAAACAAGTCGCAAATGTTCAACATGCTCATCTAAAGACTTGCTAAAGATCAATATATCATCGAAATTAATGACAACAAATTTCCCAAGAAAATGCCTTAAAACATGGTTCATTAATCTCATGAAAGTACTTGGAGCGTTTGTTGAGCCAAAAGGCATTACAAGCCACTCATAAAGACCATACTTTGTTTTAAAAGCAGTTTTTCATTCGTCTCCTTCCTTTATCCTTATTTGATGATAACCAGATCTTAAATCAATTTTAGTGAAAATGATTGCTCCATGTAATTCTTCTAACATATCATCTAACCTAGGAATAGGATGACGATACTTAACAGTAATTTTATTAATTACACGATAATCTGTGCACATTCTCCAAGTCCCTTCTTTCTTAGGCACTAGAATAACTGGAACTGCACAAGGAGTAAGAGATTCACGAACCTGTTCTTTTGCAAGGAGGGAATCGACTTGTCTTTGAATTTCCTTTGTTTCCTCCGGATTTGCTCTATAGGCTGGTTGATTTGGTAGAATTGCTCTAGGAACAGAGTCGATTTGGTGTTCAATGCCTCGAATTGGAGGTAATCCTTTCGGTAGTTCCTCTGGAAACACATCCTTGAATTCTTGCAAAAGAGAGTAAATTGCACTAGGAAGAGAATCGGTTAGGCCTAGTGTGTAAAAAGAAAAATAATCAGCTTCCCTGTACAGAAGTACTATGAGAAGATTTTGTGCATTCAAAGCCCTATCTACCTCACGTACACTTGCATAGAAGCTCTTTTTTATTTTCACTTTCAAGCTCTCAGTCTCACTGAGTTTTTTTTCACTCGAATTTTCTTTTTCACTCAACTCGGCCTCTACTTTCTTTTTCCCCTCATTCTCTCTCACATTCGACTGTTCCTTTGCCTCTCTCGGTTGCCTTTTCTCTCTCTCTTTTCTTAAATGCAATTGTTCTTCATACACTTGTGTAGGTGTCAAGGGTGAAAGAGTGATTTTGAGGTTGTCCATAATGAACTTATACTTATTGGTGAGTCCAATATGATCAGCGTGTCTATTATACTCCTAAGGACGCCCCAACAAGATATGACTAGCATGCATAGGAATTACATCACATAAAACTTGGTCCTTGTATCGACCAATAGAAAAAGCAATTAAAGTCTGTTTGGTCACCTTGACTTCCCCCCCATCATTTAACCAAGACAATCTATATGGTTTAGGGTGGTAAGTCCAGGGAATGTGTTTTTGCTCAACAAAATCAGCGGCTACACAATTAGTACAAGAGTCACTATCAATGATCATAAGACATACCTCATCTCCAATTTTGTATCTCGTATGAAAGATATTGGTTCGTTGGAGATCATCTTCTTGAGTTTGTGCATTGAGCACTCTCATGGTCACCATAGTTCGAGTTACGGGGTCCTTTTCTATCTCAACCATGTCATCATCCTTCTCTTTTTCTTCCAGCGGTGACATGTCCGCATATTCCTCCTCTCCTTCGCTTTGCCACACTTTCTCTTCATTCATGTACATGATGCTTCGGTTAGGGCATTGAGCCATGAGGTGGCCAATTCCCTTGCATTTGAAGCATGCCTTTGGCTGGTTGGTAGATGTATTTGCTCCTGGAAGAGTCGGCTGCGGGGTTGGTTTAGAAGAAGTTGCACTCGGAGGGAACGGTTGTTCTTTCCGCTTGTTTTCCCTCTCTCGATTACCTTGCCTTGGCCAAACATTGGATGTTGGTAATTGGTTCCTTCTCCAAGGAGTGAAAGAGGATGTAGTGGTTCAGCCACTAGGTGTCTTTAGAGGTAAGGCTTGCTTTTCCACTTTCTCTACATAAGACACCATTTGTTGATGCTCAAAATGGTCTTGAAACTCAACCTTCTTCCTAATTTCAGGATTTAATCCATTAAGGAACCTCGCCATGGTTGCTTCCGGATCCTCTTGTACATTAGCCCTTATCATCGCTACTTCCATTTGTTTGTGGTACTCATCAATCGAGTTAGAACCTTGAGTAAGTCGTTGGAGCCGATTGTACAAGTCCGTGGTATAATGGAAGGGTACAAATTGTTTCCTCATCACTTGCTTCATTTCAGTCCAAGTGTCAATCGGTTGTTCCCTATTTCTCCTCCTCGTGGCACATACTTGCTCCCACCAAATAGATGCATAATCTTGAAATTCAATAACTGCAAGTTTCATCTTTTTCTCTTCAGAGTAATTGTGGACTTAAAACACTTGCTCAACTCACCTAACCCAATCCAAGTAAGTTTCAGGATCATTTTTCCCATGAAAGGTAGGCATCTTGATCTTGATGGAACCAAGATTGTCATCGGTTCTCCTAGATCGGTCTCGACCTTCCCTCGCTCCTCTTTGGATTTTCCTTGATCGAAAGGAGGTGTTAGAATGATATCCCTCATCATCCGTATCATGATCAACACTCTGAACACTCGAAACCCTATTGTGTGTATCTCCGGTACCTCACATCTCAATGGCAGCCAATCGGTCGAATAATTGTGTCATCACCAATTCATGTCCCTCCGTTTGTTTTCAAAGAGCTTGGAGCACCAGTTTGAGTGACACGTCGGTCTCAGACGGCTCGGGCATGTTCCCCTCTTGAGACATATTGTCCAACCTGCAAAACAAGTGTATCCCAGTCTACCTTGCAAGCACTCGTGTATCACTCAAGGAAACACACTCACTCTCAATTTTCCTTCTCGAAATTCTTAAAGCAACTCAAACTCTCAAAAATTTCAGAATTAATTACCTTGTAAGCAAGTAACAAGACACAAAGCAGAATTTTGTAAATCTTAGAAAAAAACTCTCTACCCGAAGCTAGAATTTTTTTTTGAGCTGCTATTTTTGCTGAGTTTCTGGTCAGTATTTTGGAGGTAAGTGGTGCTTTTGGGGTGCTCAAATAATGTATGAACCAGTTCTCAAATTTCAGTTAAATCGGCTCGCAAAGACAAAACAGAATTGAAAACCAATCAAGATTTAGAGACTCAAGTTTTGGGAAACCAATCAAGATTTGGAAAATAATCAAGAATTGGAAACCAAGCAAGAATTGAAAACTCAAGATTTGGAAAACTTGATTTCCTTTGTGTGAGAGCCGATTCCTTCTCTTCTTCCTTTATTTTCGTTCTCTCTCTCTTTTTTTTTTTTTTTTTTTTTGCTTCGGCTCTTCAAGGAACACAAATTCAGGTCACACCAACAAGTTCAAGAAAATGGATGAAAAGTTATGCAAATTTCAAGAAGATCCTAGTTCTTGATTTATTGTTCAAGAACTTTCAAAATAAGACTTGGTGGTCCAAGAACTTCAAGAATTTGTTCAAGAAGTTCAAGAACTTCCCCAAATTACGTTGTGGTGTTTAGGGTTTGCAAGAACAATAACCAATACTCAAGAAATAGGCAAAACAAAATTTCAACAATACTCAAAAGAAAATTCCAGCAATACTCTAGCAAGTTGGATACTAAAACAACATAAGGTATATGACTCTTTTTTTTTTTTTTATCTTTAAACCCTAACAACCCAAACACAAGTATAATAGACCCAAGAACTTGGACAGAAAACACAAAAAAAGACAACACCCATACAGATTTTGTTTTCTCGGATGAACAGTAACGTGAACAGTACGCTACAGTCGATAAACAGTATTCGGTACAGTAACGATGAACAGTAATCGCTATAGTACCGATGAACAGTAATCGCTACAGTATTTTTTTTTTTTGACAAAAGACACAAACTAACAAGATATGAACAACTTCAATTAAAAGAGAATTAACCTGATGCTCTGATTACCAATTGATGAGCAACCCTAGGGGAAGACCCTCCTAGAGCCTCCCAACCTTGTAATTACCAGAGTTGGACCTTTTCTCCCAATGGAAATTGAACTTGAATTGTTCTCATGGACTCAAGACCTCTGACACACAAAGGCAATCAACAAGCTTAAGCAAATAATGATGGATGAAGAGACACCACGATTAGGGAACAAACTAATCGATAAAGTCAGATTTGAATTCTAAGCAATGAACTCAAGAATTCAAGAGTAAGTTCGATTAAGAACTTGAAAGAAAAAATCCTCATGATTTCTGGTTGTAATATTCCGTCTTTTCACTTATACAATAGGTGCCTTTTATACGCTAAAACTAGGGCAAATCCGGCCCACATAAACCTGGAATAGGAATTCGGTCCGCATAAAGAGCTAGCTCTTTAAGGCTTCTCGATAAGGCCCAATAAGTAATAAAATACTCAACGACTAACAACTACTAAACTAGGCAGTCTTAAAATAACTACCAACTAAGTTAACAAGTATGAGATCATTCTTTCACTTCAAACATACAAGTGAACAAGGTAACTGCATGGTCCATCAAATCTACAAACTTAGCTTGCTCCTTGCTTGTATGGTGAATGATCAAGACTCGTAAAACTTCCCTCACCTTCTTGGTTCTTGATCTTGTCATCGGACCACCAATGTTGATCAAAGGGTCCTTGACCCAAGGTTGAAGGTGTTGTACACCCGTATCCACATCACAACCCCTGAAAATCGCAAACCCTACATTGGGGCAAATTTAGTTTTGAAAAAAAAAAAGAAAAAAAATCCCACACTGGAACAAATTTAATTTTTAAAGGAAGGCCGAAAGAAAAGAAAATAAACAAAAGAAAACCTCAATTAAAAATAAACTTGAGCAAATTTTGAAAAATTTCAAAAGATGAATAGAATGACAGAAGACAAAAAAAAAAAGAAAAAATGAAAGAAAAGAGAACTTTAGTTGAGAATAAACTAGTGTAAGTTTTGATTTAACCTTAAAATAAGGTTGGCACAATAATGCGATTTTAGATCATTTAAACCACTTTTGAAATCCGCCTTCAAACCTTAACTTTTTTAAGCACCCCACCAGACCCCATTACAAAAGTCGAAAGTTCTGACTTCTGTTCTTTGCCATATCTTTGTCAAGAAATTTTCTAATTAACTGGTACATGATGTTCATATACTGATGCGAGAAAAATTTTTAGATATGTTTCTGAATTGATTAGGTTTGAGATTGACACTACTCATCAGGTGAAAATTCACAAGGACACCTTCAAAAAGGAAAAGAGATCATTATAAAAAAATAACAAAAAAGGGAAAAAGAAGAAGAAAGAAAAGAAAAGTCAAGAAAAAAAAAGAGAAGAGAGAAAGAAGAAGGAAAGAAAATAAAAAGGTGGGGGTAATCTTAGTGCAAACCCGAAAGGGCACTAAGATATGGTTTCCCAAGGAAAGCAAAGAATGTAATAACTGGCAATTCAGTTCATTTGGATTCCTATTCACATTGAAATTTTTCTGCCAGCATTGAATTCCCGACGGACGATATCTAAAAGGTCAAACAGGACAATTTGTTTGAGGTCAAAGTATTTTGGTTATCAAATATAGATTGTTGAGTTTATGATTCATCACTCTAAGATTATTTTTCCTTCAATATAAGTTGATGGTTATTTTTGGCATTACATTGACTTTTATTATTTTGTATAAAAGAAAATTTTTAGGTGTTGTAGGGTTTCATTTGTCTCATTGGATTTTATCAAATAACAATCTCCACGGTTTATCGAAAGTGCATATGTATAAATTTTCATATTGAGTTAGCATTGGAAGCTAAGACAGCCTGGATATGATTTGCAGCACAAGGCTGGATTTTGCAGCATCGAGGACAAAACATTAAAATATTCATGTTTACACGTTTCTTAAAAGCTAGACAGGTCGAATTGTGGTGACATTATTTGTTCTTTCTTTTGCAGGTCCTTACGTGTTTTAAATAACAAAATTTGGGCAAATTTTTTATATAATCGTGGAATGTCGTTCAAGAATTGAATATTTATGGTTCAGACCGAGGAAGAGGTGTGAATGAAATTCTTAAGGAGGAACAAAAATGCCATAATGCAAAGTGAATGATCGGTTGCACAACAATTGGTTGAAACTGGGGCAAATTTTTCAAAAAAATTCTCCAAGTGAGTATTCAAAAACTTTTTCATGCACTAACGCTTCTTTCTTGGCAATTTAATTTCCTGTTGGTGAGTCTCAGCGTCTGCCACACACCCTTCTACCCTCTTTCTTAGCAATTTAATTTCCTGTTAGTGAGTCTCAACTTCCGCCGCGCACCCTTTTACCCTCTTCTTGGCAATGTAATTACCTATTGGTGAGTCTCAGCGTCCACCGCGCACCTTTCTACCTTCTTCTTAGCAATGTAATTTCCTGTTGGTGAGTCTCAGGGTCCGCCACGTGCCCTTCTACCTCCCTTCTATCCCATTTCTTGGAGCGTAATCGCGTCTCTCCGCACATATTTTTCTAATTATGTCAATTTAATTTGCTTGACCGTTTTGACTAAAAATTGTGCTTTCTCATGATTAGAAGTTCTGAGAGTTCAGACTCCTTCGATTCTGCAAAGATCATAAGTGGTCAATGCACTTGTTTCATTATTGTTCACTGGTATTTGAACTACATTTGACCTGATTCCCATAACGGGATACGTAGGTAACTTTACACGAGTTCGGTCATGTCTCTTGTAATATTATTGCATTATTCTCGCCCAATAATTTTAGCTAAGTGTTGGTTTGTTATTTTAGCTTAGGTGCAGTTAGAAGAGACAAATAAGTATTTTGACGTCTACGTTTTTGTCTCTAATTTCTTTGAAACTCAGACAAAGAGGGGCAAGTTGTAGATACCAAAATTTCAATTCTATTTAATT
Organism: Coffea eugenioides; assembly: GCF_003713205.1. NCBI lineage: Eukaryota > Viridiplantae > Streptophyta > Magnoliopsida > Gentianales > Rubiaceae > Coffea > Coffea eugenioides. The sequence goes on along the minus strand of NC_040036.1, from coordinate 39,105,404 downwards.
TTAATTTAATTTAATTTTATTTTATTTTCATTAAGCTATTTTTATTGAATTAGGGTTCATTTTCTATTAAATAATTTCCGAAAAAAGAAAAGTCTCACAAAAATTTGTTTTTAAGTTTTTCAAATTCAATTTCTTCCAAATAAAGTGGAAATTTACAAAGAAATTTCAATTAGTAGTCTAACATTTTATTTACCCTAAATTTATTTAAAAAAAAATAAAAAGAAAAACAAAAATAGGTGGAATGCATGTAATATGGTTAGGTGGAGTGCATGTAAATGATCCATGTGATTTTGACATTTTGCACATCACAACATTCAAAGGATAGGTGGCAAGACAGGTGGAAGATGGAGAAAGATCTGGAAACAAAAGGAAAAAATCAGGAAAACAAGGCAAAAGGGAGCGAGCAAGAGAAAGCAAAGGGAAGAAAAAAGAAGGAGAAAGGAAAAAAAAAGAAGAGGGTTTTGGCTGAGAAAGAAAGAAAAGGGAGAAAGAAAGAAAAACTGAGGAGGAAAACAAGGGAACCTGGGAAAAATCTGGGAGAGAGGTTCAGGCCAAACAAGAGAGAATAGGAAGAAAGGAAAAAAGAAGAAAAAGAGAAGAAGGAAGAGAAGGCTTTGAGCGAGGGGAGTTTTGGGAAGAAGGGTGGAGGAGGGGAATCTGCTGGAGCAAGAAAGGAAGAGAGAAACTGGGAGGAAAAGAAGAAAAAGGGTTTCGGGAAAAGAGAGGAAAAAGAGAAGAAAGGAAATAAAAAGGAGAAAACCAGAAAAAGAGAGGAAAAAGGGAGGAAGTTTGGGGAGGATTAGGGAGAAAAACAGAAAGGCAAACGAAAGGAAAAGAAAGACAAACAAAGAGAAAAGAGGGAAGAGAGAATTTCTGAAAATTTTTTTTCAGAATCAGGTTGGATTTTCATCACCTTGAGATGCAATTTTCACAATCGAATTGATCTCTTCTTGGATGTTTTAAGCAATCTAGGATATTGATGAAATGAGGGGAGCAATTTTTATTTAGACATTGTGGAGAAAAAGCGTCAGGAAAGCCTCCAAATTTGCCTTCCAAAGTCGTGGATCGGTTTGACTGATGCATCTACAAATCTGTAAAAATTCTTCAAAAAGTGTCTCTGTTCGTTCCTTTGGCTCTCATCTCATCTAGGATTCGTCTTTAGGTAAATCTTACGCGTTTTCCTCATTCATTCCAGTTCACATGCAAAGATTAAACTCATCAAAAAGGAATTTTTCTTTAGATTATTGCCTCGCAAGTCCATAGTGTTGGTTGTATGATTTGGTTAGGTTTGATGCATCTTATTTGACTAACAAATAATGAGGTTTAGAAGTTGATGAGAAACTTATCTATCTTGAATGTGTGTCCTTGTTGCTTTTGCACGTCTTGTGGCTCATAATCAAAGGTTTGTTTTGAGAATTTTTGTTGGAAACTTATGAATCAAAAAGCCATCAGCTTTCTTGCTTTCTTTCCTCCGTGAAACTGAATGGATGTGATCCATGGGTTGTGGGTTCTTTTCCTAGTATCTTGTTTGTTTTTCATGATTTGGGTTTTAGGCTGTTTTCTTGAAGGGTTGGGTTTGAAGTTTTAGCCAATGTTCATCTCACTTTGCTGCATTTTTATGTCCAGTTACCTTGTTAGATTTTCTGGGGATAGATAATTGTGTTTAGGTGATGTTAATAACGATGGGGTAGAAGTTCTTGCATTTGGTTTTAGTTGTCGAATTAGTAGACGTTGCTTGAGTTATTTCGCACAAACATATCTAGGCGAATGAGGAAAGATTGCTGAAGTCTCAAAGCAACGAAAGTTGCAGAAAGCTTCTTCGTAAGATTGCATGAAAATTTCAGAAAAAATTGCATTTTAGACCTTCAAGTCTTAAGTAATGCTATGGGCTAAGAATATGGAAAACTCAATCAATTTTACCCTTTTTGAAATTCAATCAATCCTTTTATATTTTAACCATGTTTTAGACCTATTGCTGCTGTGGCCCAAGAATATGGAAAACTCAATCATTAATTTGCATTTTGTTTGATAAAGTTGAATCAACTACTTGGTTTGAATTAACTATTAATTTGCATTTTGTTTGAATTAACTATTTGTTTAGTTTAAATGGCATTTAATTTGAAAATTTTAGGAACCTTGAGTTGACTTCAAATGATTTGTTTTGTGTTTATCAAAGAAATTGGTGCCTTGACCATTTCCTTTGTTTTGAGGATAAAAAAGAGATTTTTCATTTTATTAGATCACCAATTCAAGGGAGGTACACTCTACTGCTTATTTTTTATTTTAATTGATCCTATGAGAATTTATGTGTGTAATTGCATGTTTTTATGTTTTTTATTATTTATTTTGTTTTGTTTATTTATTCACTTTATTTGTTTCTTTTAATTTCATATATTCATTTTAATTTAATTTTTGATTATTTAAGAGTCAATTAAATGTTAAATTGTAATAGTTAGATTATTATTTTATTTTGTTTCGTTCTTTCCCTCTTAGATTGTAGTTAGGGTCCCCAAATGTAATAGTTAGGCCTTTATTTGCTCTTATTTGCTTTGTATGTGCTTGCATGTTTACGTGTTTACTCACTTTCTTAGGGTTTTTGCATCTATGTATCATGCTCATGTGCTATGTGCTCTATGTGATCTATGTGTTTACTTGCTTTTATCATGTTTTATATGATTTATTAATTGTAATAAATGCATGACGTCACCACACTAGTCCAATGCTAGTTGTGGGTCTTTATTCCAATTTCTCACTAGTCTACTGCTAGTTAGAGCTTATAGACATGTGTTAGTCTAACACTAGATCCTTAGGAACCGTTCACGCATTAGATCATGTTTGTGCGGTAAAATCACTACATTTCATGCATATTTTCTACTTTTAGGATCCTTACCATTTTGTATGATATTTTCCTTATATATATCCTTTATCCTTATATGTAAAATATGACATTTAGACGTGCATTTCATTTAAGAAAATTAGAACTAGATTATTTTTTTTTGGCTAACTTCGTCCACGAGGGGGGGATGCCACCCCCGCTTTTATTCATAAATCACAAAATACAATGTTTCTTGCATTAAGGGGTTCGCACCCTCCTAACAGAAGGAGCTCCCATGCTATCTAGGCTAATTCCTCCACGAGCCAGCCTCAGCCATTCATTCCAATGCTCATAGAGCTTAACAACATGGTGGGGGTGTGCTACCTCAACATTAGCCAGAATATCTGTCACATTATTTGCCTTTCTGAAACAATGGACAAGTCTCGACGGATCTCCTGCCAGCTTCCATATTTGCTGGACCTCCCAGCGGATGTGCCAATGACAGTGAAGCTGGCGTTGAAGAATCCCCACCAAAACTAGAAAATCCAGTTGAATGCTAACATTCATGAACCCCTTTTGAGCACATATCTGAAGCCCCGTTAGAAGTGCCAGCGTTTCTACCTGGAGGCTAGATGTCACTCCAAAAAAAGCCGAGAACCCCACCATGGGGTGTCCCGATGGATCCCGTAGCACTCCTCCGCCACCACATGGCCCAGGATTACCCTTGGAGTAGCCATCCGTGTTCAGGGTAAGTGCTCCCATTGTAGCTAGCTCCCAACAAACAAGTTTGAGCTCGAAACGCCGCTCCGACTGAGACGACCAATCACACAACTGCAAGAATGATCGAGCCCCAACATGCTGCTTGAACTGCCCTTCAAGAAGTAATTTGGTCTCCAAAAAAATATCTTGGCAAATAGAAGGAGGATGCAGTTGAATGCCCTCAAAAACTGCTCTATTCCTAGCCTTCCAAATGTGCCAACAAAGTATGCTCGGGAGAGTATGATAAAGAGCTCGCTGCCTTTCCGATCGTGGCCACGCCAACCACCAAGAAGCCAGACGGCCCCGAACAGACGTGACTATGCTAGAGATGCCACACAACCCCCCCCAAAGAATGCCCATATTGCTATAGCAACCTCACCCGTGGCAAACACATGCTCAATGGACTCAGACGCCAGGGAAGGGCAACACACACATTTTGATGGGACATGAACCCCAAACGTGCAGAGCATGTCATCTAAGGGCATCCGGCCCATTAACAGCCGAACCATAAAAAATGATACCTTGACGGGGGTTAGACGCTGCCAAGCCCTAGAGAGCATGATTGAAGCATTATCGACATGCTGTCCCTTCTGATAGGTTGAACCTAATGAAAATTTCCCAGACATCTCCGGTATCCATACCACCTCATCCGCAGAATGTTCAGTCGGGACCGATTTTCTCAACACAAAAGACATCATATCCCGTGGTAGACACTGAGCTAGGAGCTGAGCATCCCAGTGACCCTGAGCAATAAAGTCTCGGAAGAATAGATGTGAGGCCACTGGAGTTTTGAGGAACAACGCTCCACTACCCAACCAATTATCATACCAAAAAATGACATGACCCGTCTTGTACTAACCACAACATGGATAGCTCAACCTGGCAACTGACATCCAGCATCCATCTCCATGTCGCTGAGGCAAACACCTTACACTCTGCCTGGCAAGGATAAATGCCTCGACAATACTTCGCCTGCATGAAGGAAGCCCACAGGGACGTCCCAGTCCGGAACTGCCACCAGAGCTTGTAAGAGAAAGCCCTATATACATCACTAAGCCAGCGAAACCCCACCCTCCCTCCTCAAGCGGGAGACAAAGCTTAGCCCAGCGAATCCAATGATACCTTGATCCTTCCTCCGAAGATCCCCACAGAAAGTTGCACAAGCTCGCTCGATAACCCGGAACACAGCCTTGGGAATTACTGCCGCAGACAGCAAGTGAATCGGAATAGCGGATAGAACATGCTTTATCAAAGTGATCCTTCCCCCTGACGGTAAAAGCTTAGTTTTCTAGGACAGTATTTTCCCAAGGATCTTCTGACACACCTCCGTAAAGTAGGCCGTCTTACACCTGCTGACATATAGGGGAAAACCTAAATAGCGGGTAGGAAACGCCTATCGCGAAAACCCTGTAATATGCTCAATTGTCCTACCTCTTGCACTGGATAGTGACGAGTGGATCAAATAGCCACTTTTCTGAGCATTGAGCAATTGGCCTGAGGAACGTTGATACATATCGAGCACCCGCATAACCTGGCACAAAGATGCGTCATCTGCAAAAGCCAAATGGGTTACTGCAGGGCAATCCTGGGGTACCTTAAACCCGTGGTAGGACAGCCAGGTTACAAGATCGTTCAGTCCCCGTGATAGAACCTCCATGGCTAGGATGAACAAGGTAGGGGAGAGCGGGTCCCCTTGACGAAGACTCCTGCTCGACCTAAAATAGCTGTAAGATGCCCCATTAATCACAATCGAAAACCAGACATTAGACACCAACCGCCAGACCATATCAATAAAGCGTTCTCCAAACCCAAACTTCCGCAATACTCTAATCAGATAAAGCCAGGACATCCGGTCATAAGCCTTGGCCATGTCAAGTTTGAGCACTACGTTCCCCCCTCTCGCTTTCTTTCCTATGCCTGCAACAATTTCCTGAGCCAATAAATAGTTCTCCGTAATATTCCTGCCTCTAACAAACCCTGACTGCTGGGGAAAGACTAGCTTTGGCAACAAGACAGCCAGTCTATCAGACAAAATGCGCGACAAAACTTTATTTATGAAATTGCAGAGGCTTATAGGCCGAAAGTTAGAGAAGTCTTGAGGGTTTGAGACCTTTGGGATAAGGGCAATAGAAGTCGAAGTAATGAAACGCGGAAGATCAGCCCACAAAAGAAGCTTACCACAGCATTATACACATCTTGGGCGATAACATCCCATACAAAGGTAAAGAACTTGCCCGTAACCCATCCGGTCCCGCCACACTGTCCCCATCCATGGCATGCACCACATTTTTCTCTTCTTCCATTGAAGGAATGTCCTCTAGAGTCAGGTTCTCTTCCCTCGTGAGGATATGAGAGATGAGCAGAAGCAACTCAGTGCTAGGCACCACAGACTCAGAGTACAGTCTCGAGAAGAAACGAATGGCCTCAATGGCAATTTTCCCATCGCCCTCCACCCAAGTCCCCACTTGCATTTTGATTCGGTGGATCGTATTCTGGACTTTACGTTGCTTAACCACCGTATGGAAGAACTTAGAATTCCAGTCCCCACTTGAGAGCCACCTAACACGTGCCTTTTGGCTCCAAAACTGCTCCTCGATTGCCAATGCATTCCGAAACTCCGCTTGCGCCTCCTGTAGCAAATGTGAGCATCCTCCGAGTCCTCGCTTTCCGCCCCTGTCTCTACCAGAACCATTTTCACCTCTGCCACCTTGACAACCTCAAAAACATTTTCAAAGAAGCATTTATTCCATTGTTGAATGGCTCTCCTCACAGTCAATAGCTTAGTACACTACACACGCCAGGGAGACCCATCCACTGAGAGAGCCCAAGCATTGCGGATCACCTCCAACAGGGAGGACAGTGATATCCAAACGTTGAGAAAACGGAATGGCCGCGGCTTATCATCCTAATGGGTGGCAAACGTGATCTTTAAAGGGTGCCTAGTCAGATGAACCATTGAAATAGAGGCGGACAGGTCCGCACATTCGACGTTAACAAGGAGCCGATCCGACGCCTTCCACACCCGAGTTCAACCTCACCTATTATTACATCAAGTGAAACTGGGTCCAGAGAACCCGGCATCAAAAACTTCAGCCTCCTCCATAAATGACATGAACTCCAACCTCTCCGCGGACACAAAGGAGCGGCCCCCTCGCTTCTCAGTCGGAGCCAAGATCACGTTGAAATCCCCCCCTATGCACCAGGGATGCGACTGTGGCTTGTCAAGTAAGAGATCTCTCCACAAGTGCTTGCGACCCTTCACGGAACATCTCGCATGGACCCAGGACAGCATTAAGGAGCCAGGCAATAGTGGATGATGAGCATCTAACGTGATATATTGGTTAGAAGACCCAACCCGCGAGCAAACAAATAGTGACTTATAGAATACCCAGAGATCAGCCGATGTATTAACCATGACATAATCAAACGAAAGCTACAATCGTATAGACTCAATCTTAGGTTCACAGATGCAAAGAAATTGAACATCATGCATGCGAATTAACCTGATCAATCTCCTAAGATTGGGAGCTTTCGACACCCCCCGAATATTCCAAAATAGAGCATTAACCATGGGATGAGGCATTGAAAGAATTTTGAGACGATGTTGAAGAACAAAGCTGCCTGTCTGAGGGAAACTTAGCACACATACCTTTCACCTTCACCTGCGTAAATCCCTGCTCCAACTCCGTGGCCTGATCAATGTTAAGCTCCAACAGTGATAGGTCCATCGCAGGCCCATGCGACCTGCTCAATCTTGGCGACAAATTCCTTGTCGCCCACGGCAACTCCTTCTCATGCGAAGCTGCTGGCGAACCAAGCTCAACCGAAACAAGCTCCTTGAACCCACTTTGCATGCATGTGTCCGCCCTTCCAGTAGCCTCTTCCTCGGTCACCCTTCCCTCAACCGCACTAAGCTCCTTGAACCCACATTGCATGTCTACGTCTTCCCCTCCAGCAGCCATTTCCTCGGTCACTACCCTCTCCAACCCAGCTCCTCCCTCAGCCGCTACTTAGGCCACCATCCCATTGGCCGTGGCCGCACACTCTACTTCCCCTCCCGTAACCATCATGCATGCGGGTTCTTTTGCCTTGGACGCTACCCCCTCCAACCCAGCCCTCTCCTCTGCCACCCCTACGTCCCCTATCAAACTAGGCGCACACATCCCCTCCCCACCAACAACCAAACCTACCACGTCGCTGCCCACTGCCTCCTTCGCTACACCCACACCCAGCCCCTCTGTTCCCTTGTTATTCACCGCCACCCCCTCCTCCGCAGGTAAAGTAGCGCATTCACAGTTAGCCATACCATCAGGACTCCGCACAGCCTGCACCCTAATCCCTTTGCTGCTCTCCTTGTTAGCAGGAAAGCGACCAGGCCGTAGCGGGTTTTATTGCACTCAGCGTTCGAATGGCCAAGCCGCCAGCATGAAGAGCAGTAAGAGGGCAGATGCTCCACCACAATCTCTTGCTAGAAACCCCCTCTCCCTCGACAGCCATCCACACTCGAGAGCAGGTTGGTTTCAACAGATCAACTTCAACACAGGCTCTGGCAACGCCGGGCCTTGTACCAGATGCAGTTGCTTAGTCCAAGAACAACGGTGTACCCACAAGAGACAGAATAGAGAATAGCGAATGTTTATTGAAAAAATGAATTGGGAGTGCCGGCAATGCAACCCCGGTACAAGCGAGGATTCCCTATGGACATGGAATTCCCTAGTCCAATGAAACACCCTCATAGGGTACTTCCCTATGTTCCACAGCCCTCTCGTCCAGATACGATTGAAGTCCGTCTCTGCCGAACATCTCAGCAGCACATGTCTATAATCCAGCAAGCCGATTGAGATGTCGTCCTTCAGATTGAGCATCGCAAAAAATTTCCGCACTACCTCCAGTGATGGCCGGCCATGGGAGTATTTGCCCACTAGAGACCAATGAAAAGAAGCAGCCAGCTTGTTGGCCTCCTCCTTGGAGAAGACTACTGCTGCCCCCTCCTTGTACAAAGTGGCTGGTCGCAGATGGACAGGAGAAGGAGCCGGTTCCGAGAAGAGTTGTGAAGAAGATTTCTTGGCCGTTGGAGAGGCCATCTGACCCTCCACGGCCTGCCTGAGGGCGGCCATGGGCTGCCGCCAACCCTAGCAACGTTCCGACTTTCTTGGAGCAAAGGGTTTCGGAGGTTGTTTTCTATATGTTGGCTTTTTAAATTATTCATTCAACTAGATTAGATCATTTGCTTGATTAGATAGGAAATACCCCTCGAATATGGGATATGGACAAGTATGGCTTTCTAACCTTAGGACGCTCGTATTCCCTCTATAAAAGAGAAAATCTAATTACGAATCTTAGCCTCCATACTCGTTATGTTCCATCCTTCTCTTTTAGGTCACGTATATTTGTATATTACAATTTTTTTCTATTTTTTCAAGTCTCATTGTTGCATATTGTGACCTCTTCAAAGAATCCCATATGGGCATCACAATTAATGCGATTTGCACCAACTAAAATTCGAAGAGATATATTGACCCTTCTGATAGCCATTAGGTCTAGGTTTGCATTCATATAATAATATCCAAATATGATAAGTTTTTAGGTTAAATTAAGAAAATTTTTGACTAAATCACGCAACTAGTCTTGGTTAGGTTGAAAGGGTGTCTTGGATTTTATCTTTGCCTTCCCTTTCTTCAACCTTTGACTCCCGAACTTTTCTCTCTGATTTTCAAAGTCTTGGAATCGTTTTAAAAAGGGGATTTTCTCTACTTTTATTTAAAATTTATTTTAGGTGACTTGATACATGTTAATTCAATACCAAGTGGCAACTCCTATTATTCATTAAAAACTCTTTTTAAACTATTATTTTGGGCCAAAATCGTCGTACTTTAAGTCCCATTTTTAGACCATTTTTCTTTATTTATTATCTATAAATCAAAAACTCATTTTTACTCAAAATTAATCAAAAATTTATTTTTATAAACCAGTAATTTTATTTTTTCAAAAATGGGGGCGACATGCAACTAATTTTGCATGCCTTTTGTTATTGCATTTTCAAATAAAGGATGGAATAAAATACAATTGACACTTCACCAAATCCATGATCCATGATATACCCTTGCGAGAGCTGGTTGTCAAACAAGAATTTCAGTATTTTTACCCGTCCTTCACTCAATTTTCTCCGATATATGCCAGCCTAGTCTCCTGCTACCATGAAAATATGTCAGCTTTCCTAGTCTAGAGTTCTTTTCTTTTGTAATTATGGAATGCTGGAATACTCACCCTTGCAAATAAAAAACCATCTTCCTTTGACACTCATTTATCCCACTACTACCCATCTGTACACAAAAGTTATATTTACACTTTATTTTTGTAATACTACTAAATACTTTTGCAATTATTTCTCATATATATTTATTCTTTTATCTTGCCTTCTATTTTGTTTGCCTTCCTAGGGAGGCTTCTCCGTATTGTCCATCTTTAGTCTCTTTCTGCATCTCTAATTCGTAATTTTGGATGCAGTCTTTTCACCGATTATTGCAGTATTCGTAGTTACTCTGGCATTTTCAATCCTATTTCTAGACCTAATATCTAGCTTTTTAGGACTAAATTTATTTACTTCATAGCCTCTTCTAACACTGCCAGACCAATCATCCTTCTGCCCGCCTTCCACACCAGATGGCCAGTGTTTTTGCATGGGCTCCTGCTTTCATACATTCTCCTCAGTGTTTCAAACTGAGATTCAATCATTGCTTCTATTCTACCAATATTGTCTTTCACATCGTTATTACCACACTCAATTTCAACTAGCCTTTTTATCAATGTCTTCGCTACAGCCTACACTATTGTAAAACTGCACATTGCCCTGTCAATACAACCCTTCAGTTTTCTAACACTAGTAACATTACAAAATGCAATTGCAAATTCAACAACAGTTCACACAAGTGCATTTTACATTACTTTTTCCTCCTCAAATATGCGATTCCTCCTCATTATTGTCACACTTTCATTAGTCTCATACCTTCTCCAAAATCTTATCCTCGGCCCTCTTGGAAGGAACTTGCGAAACTCATCCTCACCTTCGATATAGAATCGTTCCAGATAATAAATCCACATGGATAAAATATCCATTAATCATTTATAGTTCCTTTATATCAAAGGTAATTGTTATAGCAATTTCTAGCGCTATTTTAAAAGGTGTGTCTTCATATACCATCAAGAAAAGTGCACATCCCGCTATTCTGTTGCCATCTTCTTCACAGATGCTCTTCACCAAGTTGTCTAGTATGAATTTTGACCAGTTCAGATTTTCCATATTCTTTTCTTTGCCGACTACAGCCATAGGCTCCCTGCTCACTGTGTCATCCAAAGTTGGCGCTAACGCCTTACCAACAACAAACAGTATGAACTTCACTTTGAATTCTAAGCCTTCATTATGCAAACTATATAGGTTGTCCCTCAATTTCTCCGCTATAATTTTTCCTTAGCCGTGACGTGTAAACATTAGCCATGAACATTCAATGTCCTCCCATCTATATCAAAGTTATCCACTAGCCAGTTGAACATCTCTTCGTCAACCTCAACTTCCTTCACATTCAAAATTGACCCAAACCCAAACTCTCCAATAACCTGCCACTGCTCATCCAAAACGTAGTCCATCATATTCTTCATTGGATGAGTCGAGTTCTTTAATATTCTTTCCGTCGTTAGCCAGAACTGCTTCCTTTCACTACTACAACTAAAGTAATTCATTGCTATTGCACTTTTATGCATTAGTGAGGGCCGAATTTCGCTTTCTCCTTCACTATCCCACTGCATATCTGAAACATCTATTTCGTCCACCAACTCCATTAGGGATACCATTTTGCATTCTTTGTGGGAATTCCTGTTTGGTTTCGCGAACCTTCATTTTATATGCGTATAGTGTTCATGTGACAACCCCACCACCCCCAGGGCGTACCCAAAGGTTTGGCGGACCGCTTGCCTAACTCTTGCTAGGACTTACTCACTCACTCAATCAACTCTCAAGATTAATCATTCAAGCCTCCAAAATAACATTTAAGTTCTACAATTCAACCAAAATAAAAACTTATTTATAAGCTAAAAGTCAAATATATGATACAACATCAAATGTCAAAATACATCCTATCAACCAAGAGTACAAGTACAAGAGGGTTATACACTCTAGGTCACACTTAATTGCTCCAGACTTCTATTCCTGTAAGGAAAACAAAAACTAAAGGAATGAGTTAAAAATCTAGTGAGGTTCCTAAACAAGCAATCAGGTAGGGAAACCAAGGAAACATTATATTTAACAATTTGCATACTTTGCACAGTAATATCCAAACATTCAAGAAATAAACACTCAATCATTAGAAGGATACGTACTCACTTGGAGTCATTCATTCATTCATTCGCCAACCATTTTCCTTATCCCTCCGACATTAGAAAACATTTGCAAGTGAAAACTTCTTCAGTGAATTTGTCATTCATTCATTGATATCATTGCATTGAATTCACTGGCCAGTTCTCCACCAGATTTCATGGTAATATTCGAGTATACCAAACATTGTCCTAGAGTCACCAGTCACCCGACCGAGTCCGCTTCTGGCTCGAGTCCACTGGCAATGAATGGCAAGGGCCCAGTTCAGCCAAAAGGCTTACATTCATACACAAGTAACATTCAATCATTTAATCATTGAAAATTTCACGTTTACTTAGATCAAGTGATAAAGTACACACTCGCCTATCGAAAATCTATTTAACAATCATTTAAAAGCATTTAACATTCAAACAATAACTCATAGATTTTCACATAGTCATTTATTGCACAAACATCAAAAGTACACACTCACCAGTTTAAGCAAAATAACATCAAAAGTTTCCTTCCGAATTATGCCCTTGATCACCGACAAACCCTAAGAATAACCAAGAGAAAATATTATGGTTCAATCATCCAAAGTTTAGGTGAACTAAAGAAAATCAGAGTAACTACTAGTACAAAGGTGCAAATATGATTTTGGAGTGAAAAGAGAAAATTTAGACCCAAGGGACATGAGTAACCAAGAATTTCCTCATTCCAATTATAAACTGAGCTCAAAATGGTTTAACAACTCCAACTTAAAGTTGGAAATGAAAGTAAGGACAGTTTTAGAAAAATAGAATTTTTCCAGTTTTGTGCTATTCTATTTGAAAAATCATATCTCAAGCTTCTTAAATCCAAAATTTATAAACTTTATACTATTGAAAAATAGATTCAAAGGATAATTTCTCAGAAGAAACCTTTGCAAGATTCTATCCACAAGTCAGTCAAAATCCAATCTCAAGTGGCTACTTTATCTAGTAGAAAGACAGAACAGGAATGAAAATTCAGTAAAATTTGAAAAATCACAGATATTCATAGGAATTGAGAAAAATTCTGAAATTTACATGGTCAAAAGTACTCTGAATCTAGTTTCAAATGCCATAAGCAGAACTTAAGTTAGATTTTTCTACACCAAGATATGACAGATTTCCCAAGACTGCTCAGAGTCTCCTGCGGGAAAAATTTTAGCAGCACTTCTTTTGTATTTACCAATTTTTCCAGCCATTTCAAGGCTACATTTTCACCAGGAGACAGCTCCAATCAAGTCCACAAGATATAGGATACATAGAGTACTTATTTTAACCACAAATATAGCTATAACCAACATATACCTAAGCTGGAAATTAACCAAACCCTAGCAACAACTTCACCAAACCCTAGCAAAACCATGAAATTACCATAAACGTACTTCCTCCAACTTCAATCATAACATATCTTGCATAAATCTCAACAAACAGGTAAAAAGAGATGTTTTCTAGAAATTTTACCTCAAAACCCCAAGATAATAAGCAACTCAAGAGCTTTCTTCTCCAAGTAACTCTACCAAAAGCTTCCCTCCAATCGTAACTCAAGACTAATCGATATGGATTAGGGTTAGTGATTGGATTTTTCACAAATCAAGCAAGGAAATCAAGATGGAATTTGGAAGTTTTTTCTCTCTTCTTTCCTCTCTCAATTTCGTCCATGAGGAAGGAGAAATGAAGGAAAATTGTGGCTAGAGGAAAGATAAGAAGAAAGAAAATGTCTTGATCAACATTTGGTTTAATGGTTGACAAGTGTCACCCAACTATTTTGTCTTTCTTTTCCTTTTCCTTAGTCAATAATGGTGGCTGATTTAAGGGTTAATTTAGGAAAAATTAAATGAAATAAAAACAAGGATGTTAGGGTAAGAAAGTATTGGTCAAGCAGTGTACTCAACCGGTAACAAACGGCACACATTGGTTCAAGCCTATTTCCCTTAACTCTCTTGTACTTTTGTTTTAACTTATGATTACTAACTTATTGTTATCATTTCTAGTCACACACTTCCTCTTACCTAAGACTCACTCTTATTCACCAAATTTAGTGTACACATGTCACCAATCGATCACACTACCAAAATGTACCAAAACCCTAATTTACTCTAACTTTAAAAGTAAAAGTAAAACGCTTTACTTAACTAATGAAATCACCATGAAATTTAGGGCTAGTAAATAGTTAAATAGTCAAAGTAAAGAAATATAGAGGGAAATATAAATTAATTTTTCAAAAATGGGAGGAAATTCTGAAGGAATTTTTGGGTCCTCACAGATCAACTTCTCTGACAAGCTTCGTGCCTTTTCAATGACTTTAATTTCACTCATGACCCTCTGACTTTGGCAATTGATTATTTTAGGCACTCCACCTTTTCCATTTACACTTTTGAATCCCTCAAGTTTTCCCGTGGCCCTTACAGTCAACTTCAACACCCAACGGCTCTTCAAGTTGCGAGTCACAAAACACTTTTACACATGGCCGTCCAAAACATATTCCCTATGATGTGTGGCTTCAATCACTCAATCCTTTTCCCCCACCTTTCGCCACCTCTTCTTTGACCAATAATCATACCTCAGCAACTTCCTTAGATTTACTTGTTAGAAAGAGATGATACAAAATGCTAACTCTATAAAAATGATTATTTCATCGTGAAAGAAATATTTGCATTCAAATAAATGAGAATTTTTATTTTAATCGATTCAGTATTTTCACAAAATCACTGACTTGAGGGAGAAAATAAGCTAAATCAAAGACTTCGAGGAGAATAATAGCTTTGAAGAAGTAGTGTTAAAATGACAAAAGCACAAATCCACTTAAACGTGACAAGAATTTTTTCTAATAGTTGTTATTTTATGTTGCTCAACTTATAAATCTTTCAGTATACAAGTAAATTAGGTTTGGCCATAAAAAGCCACACATGACAAACTCAAAATCTGCTAAAGGCGACAAAGAACTTTTCTCAACTTTATTTCACACTAGGAATGTATGTAGAAAGGATTCATATGTTACAATTAAGATGTAGGCATAAAAAGTCATCGCAGACTTAGATTGAAATTAAATTTAATGAACTTTTTTCTAAGAGAAGCAAAGTTATTATTTTAAGTGAAGGACAAAAAAATTTAAAATGTTGTGAGTGGATTTAAAATTAATGTTAATACTTTATACAAGATCGACTTTTTCTGTAGGTGTTCCTTAATTTATATATCCAGTATATTTATATAGTGTTCTTAGTTCAAATGAAATCATAATATCTCAAGTGTTTAAGCTATAAAGTATAAACGTAAAGCACAGACGAAACATTTATTTCTTTGACTGTGTTTGAGCTCTAGACTGATTTATCTTAATTAAAATTGGCAGTTTCATTAATCAAATTTATGTCTTTCAGAAAATAGTATCTCAGGGATTTGACACTTTATATATTATTGTTTAAATAAATATATACACTGATAATTTATACACTATCATCATTAGTTTCATAATAATAAGCAAAATTTGAACTTTAAATTTAAATTCAAATTAGTTATCATGCATTCAGTGGTGTGATGATGTTGTATACACTAGTAGAGTATAAAAGATTAATTCATTTTTTTCCCAAAATATTGACTTATAGCGTGCAAATGTTGAGCATAAATACACAGCTGCGCATGGTTATACAATATTCTAGGCCTAAAAGTACGCAATTGCAAAGAATTTCTTAGTCAAATTAAACTCACTACTACTTACGTTCCAATCAAAATGTCAATACTTTTTATTTTGAAAAGTCGTAAATTTTTTATCCTCTCCTTTCACTATAATCCCCTTTAATCATATATATGTTATCATTTAATTTTAAACTTACTGGAGCAAGATAAAAAAAATACAAATATTACAATCAAACTGCTTCTTAAAAAATTAGACTTCCTTTGATCATATGAGACGGATGAAGTATTATATTCCAATTCCCGAGGCCTTTATCCTCTCTTCCTCCTGGATTTGTACAACCAAGGAGCTGATAGACTAATTTAGCTTTTTTTTTTTTTTTGGGATAAGAATAGACTAATTTAACTAAATCCAAACAATAAAGCACCATTTGTACATATTTTATTCACTAATGGCACAACTTTACATAATAATCACGGATTCCCATCAATTTTAAACAAAACCCTGTTGCATTCACTATACCTTATACACTTTCACCGGTGGGATTCCATACACTGAAGACCCAAAGCACACTGGTTATTGCACAACCCCACAAACCACCAAGAAATGGCCGCCCAAACTCACCTGTTTCATCCACTCCACTCCTTATCTCTGCCACTGAAAACCCGATCTAAATCACCTGAATTTAAACCCAAGCTGAAACCCTCCACATTCATCATCTCCAGCAAGCTCCGGGCAGCGGTGGTAGGAGGAGGTCCAGCTGGATCCTCTGCAGCTGAAGCACTTGCTGCTGGTGGCATAGAGACCTTCCTCTTCGAACGCAGCCCCTCTACTGCCAAACCCTGTGGTGGAGCAATCCCACTTTGTATGTTAGATGAGTTCTCCATCCCTCCTCACCTCATTGACCGCAAAGTCACCCGCATGAAGATAATATCTCCGTCGAATCTGGCTGTTGATTTTGGTAAAACTCTGAAGCCCCATGAGTTCATCTCCATGCTCCGCCGAGAAGTGCTTGATGACTTTCTACGCCGCCGTGCTGAGTCTTGTGGCGCCACACTTTTCCAAGGACTTGTCACAAATGTGGTGGTTCCCCTAACAAACAGCTCTTCATATGTTATTCAATATAATAAGAATAATTCACAGAAATCTCTTGCTGTTGATGTTGTTATTGGCGCTGAAGGAGCCAGCAGTAAGGTGGCTAAGGCCATAAAAGCAGGAGATTACACTTGTGCTATTGTTTTTCAAGAAAGGATTAAGTTGCCTGAGGAGAAAATGGAATATTATGAAAATTTGGCTGAAATGTATGTTGGAAATGATGTCTCACCTGATTTTTATGCGTGGGTTTTCCCCAAGTGCGATCATGTGGCAGTGGGAACGGGGCCACTATGCTCAAAAAAGGATATCAAGATGCTTCAACATGGCATAAGAGCAAAAGTTACGCCAAAAACTCATGGCGGTCAAGTAACTAAAGTTGAGGCTCATCCAATCCCTAGGCATCCACGTCCAGTTAGAGTCAGGGGAAGAGTGACTCTGGTGGGGGATGCAGCAGGATATGTGACGAAATGTTCTGGTGAGGGAATTTACTTTGCTGCCAAGAGTGGAAGGATGTGCGGGGAAGCAATTGTTACAGCATCAGAGGGAGGTGAAAGAATGGTTAGTGAAGATGATTTAAAGAGGGAGTATTTGAAGAAGTGGGATGAGAAGTATTTAACTACATTCAGGTTTTTGGATTTGTTGTAAGGGGTGTTTTATGGTACCAATGCTGGAGAAATTTCTAAAATTATTATGATTTTTAAAAAAATTCTACAAAGGGGGTATTTTGTGTACTGGTTTCTGTTTTTGGGGTGTTCGCATTTATCAAATGCGAGCTCCTTGAGCTCGCATTTGATAAATGCGAACTGTCCTTAAATTTTGTAACAGCGAAAGTAAAAAAAAAAATAAAAAAAAAAATAGGTAACCTCGCATTTCAGAAATGCGAGGTACATGACCTCGCATTTCACAAATGCGAGTTGTATGTACCTCGCATTTCAGAAATGCGAGGTCATGTACCTCGCATTATTGTTCTGCGGAAAAGAAAAAAACCAACAAAGAAAAAAGGCAACAAAGCTCAGTCTGAAACCCAATTCAAAAAACCGCTGAAACCAACCTGTCCCATTCCTGCCAAGCTGTCTGGAATCCGTGCATCTCCCCCCTCCCTCCCAATTTGCCATAAGAGGTATGAATTTATCTCTTTTTTTTGTTTGTCAGTTTGTTTGTTGTTACAACATGATTTTTGTTTTGCTGAATTGAGCTGGCTGTTATGTTTTGGCAATTTATGAATCGTTGTTGTTCTTTCGGTTTGAGTCGCATTAGCTTGCCATGGTTAGTCTGACAATTAGTTTGGAAAAGGGAGAAAAAGTTTGGCAAATGGCACTTTCTGCAGTTAGTGCAGAGGAAGTAAGATCCGAGGTCGGATCGAAGTCAATCCAGACAAATCCGACCCCGGATCCATAAGATACGAGCTCGGATCCAAGTAAACCCGGCCGGATCCGAGGGATCGTCTGTGTTCCTGGTGAGACGGATCCGAGGCTTGTGGGATCCGAGGGCTTCAAGAACCGATCCGTGCTCGGATCCTTTGGCAATATGTCTGAAACCGAGGGCTCGGTTCCTCCGTTTCCAGATTTACTCTTCCCCCTTCTCACCGAAACCTTAATTTTCCATTTCATCCATAAAACTTCCAATTTTTCACAATAAAAGCCTTCGCTAAGCTCTTGTGAGCATTAAATAAAGTAATTAGACTTTTAAGGGGAGATTCTATCAAATTTTTGTTTTAAAAAAAGTAATGACAATGTGTAATATATATATATTGCAAAATATATATAATAAAAAGTAATTTTTTCAAAATATATATATCTATTAGGAATAATAAATTACAATTTTTTCGTTTGATAAAGGGTTAAATGCAAAAAATCCCTATAAACTATTTACCCAGTTACAATTTATCCCCTAAACTATAATAATAGGCATTTTGCCCTCTTGAATGATATGTTTGGAAAAATATACCCCTTTTAATGTATCATATTTGTTAATTTTCTTTTTAAATTCTTCCTTTTTTTCTTTAAACAATTGTTTAAATAAGTAGACTAGATTAGTCAAAATTTGTTTATTTCTTAATTTCGTATTGCTTTATTTTATACAAAAAAATGTATGTGAGTAAAAGATTTTTTCCCAAATGTTGAATTCAATGTCATTTAAGAAATTTAACTTTTCAAATATATAATAACAAAATAGAGAAATTGATTAATCAATTATTAGTAGTATCAATAGGAAAAAAAAATAAACTACTATTGTTGTTCATTCTTATTTTGTATTTCACTACAAATAATAATTGTTAACCTTTCTTTCTTATGTGGTATATAATATGTTGCTTTTATTATAAGTAGTTGAGTAACTACGAATTCTTAATTAGTTTATAGGTACTTAAATGATTGAATTACTAGATTAATAAACTTTACAAAAATTGGTGACCTTCTACATTAATACACTTTACATAGTTTTGTACTACTAATTATAATTTATTTTTTCCAACATAGGGATTGTTTTCTTTGATATGTCTATAGAAAGACCTCTGCGAGTATCTCTTTATTGGGGAGGTAAAATACACTATGAAGATGGGTCAATTTGTTATTTGCCTCGTACTTCCAACCGTACATTCTCATTACGGCATAGAATTGGATATGATGAGCTGGTGGATAGAATTTATGAATACATGGGGGTCGATAGGGGGCTGTTCAAGTTGAATTTATTTCTCCGCCAACCTTGTGGCCGTACTTCTTATAATGTCTCTCCAGTGGTGGATGATGAAACTCTGGAGATAATGTATGATGTCTGGAACGAACTTGTCCCATACATCGCTGAACTTTATATCGAGAAGGAGGAAATAGTCCAAAATCCTCTCGTCAGTAGCACATTCATTCCACCAACTACCAATATTGGGCCGATGATGTCGCTTGTCCATGCATGCATGGATCCAACTAGGTATCGATCCTACTCTAGTACAGTGGTACCAGAGACAGCATCGGTATCACAACGACCACATGGGGATTGTGTTAGGGACGTGGTAGAGCCACGGTTCACGTCAGGCTTAAGGACGGATGTTGAATATGTTGAAGGCCTTGACTCGATTCAAAGTTTTAGAGACCACGTATCGCCGAATCATGTGCCTTCTTATGGCTTCGATTCGACTGCTGGTCCAAGTCATTGTAACACATTGATAGATGATGATTTGGAAAATGATGTAGAAGATGTGGAAGAATCTGAGTCGGTAGATGTGTCAGACAGTGACTCAGATGGCGAAAATGAAAGACGTGTAGTCCACCAGGATCTTGGGAACCAACAGCCCTTTGCTGCATTTGCCAACCTTTCGTATGTTCCACGAGGATTCGAATTCTTCTCTAACCTTGGAAATATAAATGATGACGACCAATTCACTGATGAAAGTGGGTTGGAACGTATTGTGACATTTAGTGAGGATAATAATCACATATGTCTACATATGAGATTTGAGAGCAAACAACAGCTGAGCAGGGCTATTAGAATGTGGTCTATCAATCATAATAGGGAGTTTAGGGTTGTTGAGAGTAAGAGTAATACTTGGGTTGCCAAATGTAAATCTGCATTTGAAAGGAGCACCACCACTGTGGCCAACGTATCGTATCCTCCATGCGACTGGTGTGTCCGAGCAGTGAAAAAAAAGACTCATGGACTGTGGCAAATAACCAAATGGGTCAACGACCATAATTGTGTTGGTGATTTGATGAGTAATAGCAATGCTAGTCTTACATCTTCGGTTATTGCTAGACACATAGTTCGTAGCATTGAAGATGATCCTGGGTTTAAAGTAAAGAATATAGTAAGCCATGTCAAGAAAGTTTTGAAGGTGGATGTGTCCTATAAAAAGGCTTGGTACGGCAGACGCAAAGCTATTGAACTTATATTTGGTTCTTGGGATGCCAATTTTGCTGAACTGCCGAAATATGTTGATGCACTTATGCAGTCAAATCAGGGATCTGTGATCAGGTGGTTGCACCATTCTGATAGTACGGATCGTCTGAAGACATTTAAGTATGTCTTCTGGGCTTTTGGACCGGCTATTGATGCATTTCACACGTGTCGACCGGTTATATGTGTTGATGGCACTCATCTGCGGGGCGAATATAAAGGCAAACTACTTGTTGCAGTTACGCAAGATGCCAACAACCACATTATTCCGCTAGCCTATGCCATTGTCGACGAAGAAACTATTTGTAGTTGGTCTTGGTTCATGGAACAACTAAGATACAATGTGGCCCGTGATCGGTATCCTATTTGTGTCATTTCGGATCGGCATAATGGTATCATCCATGCCATGACACATTATGACTATTGGCAAGAACCTTTGGCCTTTCATAGATTTTGTCTACGACACGTTAGGAGTAACCTAATGAGTCACTTCAAAGGCTTGCACCTTAGAAGGTTATGTTGGGCAATGGGAAAAGCCAGACAATTGCGCAAGTGGCGGGCATTCAAACGAGAATTGAGGAACATGTTTCCAGATGCATGGAGTTATCTGTCTAACATTGGAGCTGAGAAGTGGTGTCTAACACATGACGGTGAGAACCGTTGGGGTATTCTTACAACCAACATTTCCGAAAGTTATAATAATGTACTTAGAGGAGCTCGTCATTTGCCTATCCGGGCTTGTATTGATATGACATTTCATCGGACTGTTGAGTTGTTTAAAACAAGAAGAGAGGATGCTAGACATTGCCGTTATCCATTTCCTCCAAAGATATGGCGGCGGTTTAAGAATTCGGACCTGAAAGCGGGAACCCACAGGGTTGTTGAGTTCGATGGCTCATCGGGGGTGTACAAAATTGTGACTGGTAGACGTGTGGATGGTAAAGGGGGTAATACACAAACGGTAAAGTATTTTGATAAAACATGCTCTTGTGGTAAGTGGCAGTGCTACAGACTTCCCTGTTCGCACGTGATGGCCGTGTGCAGGCACCGAGGTGATAATCCTGGTGCACTTGTAGATCCCCAATTTACAAATAGGCGGTGGGCGGTGCAGTATTCAGGAAAGTTTAGCCCTTTGCCACATCCGGATACTTGGTTCCAACCAGATTGGGAGCTGCGGGCAGATAGTAGTAAATATGTTGCACGTCGGGCTGGAAGGGTACGAGCTAGAAGAATTCGGAATGAGATGGATGAGAGAGACCCAGAGGAGCCAAGAAGATGTACAAATTGTCATCAATCGGGCCATAATAGAAGAAATTGTCCAAATTTTAGAGCTTGATGTCATCCGTTTTAGGGATATGAACCAGTGTACTATGATATCTGTAATTTTTGGGATTATGAAATTAATATGATTTATGAGATACATGTTGTTGATCAATGTTTCAAACGGGTCATAATTTTGACCTTATTTTTAGCAGCTCTGTATTTAAAGTGTTGCATTAGTTGAAGAAACTCTTATTCTTCTATTCAAATGTGTGTAGGCTTATATGTTACATAATGTATTTGCAACTATTGTTGTCAGAGGTATGGCCGACATTTCTACGGGGGCAGTCCTGCATCCAGGCCCATTTGTGTATGATATCATCTCAGCTGGCACTGCACACCGGGCACGTTCTATATTTGACGGGCACATTCTAGGTGATCAGCTTGATGTCAGACGATGTGATAGGCATTTTTGGGATCATACACCTATCCCAGAGACTGTTCGGCATTATATTCGATTGGCTGGCTTTGAAGGGGTGCTTGACTGTGGATATATGATGCTCGATCATGCTTTGATCACTAGTTTAGTGGAGCGATGGCGGCCCGAGACTCATACCTTTCATCTCCCCGTTGGAGAGACTACAGTTACCTTACAGGATGTTGAGGTTCTGTGGGGTCTACCCATAGATGGTCCTCCAGTTATAGGGATAGATACAACTCATAGTGTTCAGGAGTGGGTGAATTTATGTGAGGAGTTGCTTGGTTTTTCTCCCTTGATGTCAGATTTTGATGGGCGACGGCTGAAATTGGGGTGTTTATCTAGAGTATTAGATGCAGGGTTGCCACCCGATGCTTCGGATGTCCACTGTAGACAGCGGGCCCGCATATACCTGCTTCTGCTATTAGGCGGTCATTTATTATCAGATAAATCTGGTAATAAAGTCCCGTTGTTGTATATGCCATTACTACGAGATTTGGAAACTGTTGGGCAATATAGCTGGGGTAGTGCGATATTAGCAACTTTGTATCGATCATTGTGTAGCGCCACATCTCCCTATAGATCGTCCATTGCGGGACCATTGATGTTGCTTCAGGTACATTTGTCTCGTTCAAAGTGTCTAGATTTAACTATAGAGGAGTTTACATGGTCAATTAATATATTCAAATACAATTTAAATACAGCTATGGGCGTGGGAACGTATACCAACAGTTCGCCCTGATCGAGTGCATCCGTTAGAGCACTATCCTGGTCCATATGGAGCTCGGTATGTATATCAAATATATGTATATAATACTAATAAAAATCAAAATTTTCGCCTTTAAGACACAACGACTCTAATTTGTTCCCTGCAGGTGGAATGTTCAATTTGATGTGCATAGAGTTGCAAGACATGTTGTATCTATATTCCGAGATCAGTTGACGGGCTTACGGGCCCGAGAGGTACAGTAACATCATTTGATGCTTTTACGATTGGGTCCTTTGCCGTTATATGGCACAGCACTTTTTTCCATTAAAATTAGGGTCATATGCTGGTTGAAGGTTATGTCATTGAATAATTATTGGCCTTGCAGTTCATATGGCAGCCATACTCGGACGATATTCTCGCTTCTCTGCCTCCCTATTGTACTGCAGGACGCCGCATTTGGACATCTGTCACGTATCTCATATGTTGGGAAGTTGTCGAGCCACATCTTTCCAATCGAGTTATGAGACAGTTCGGATATCATCAGCCCGTGCCTGATCTAAGATTGACCGAAAATCAACAGGAACTGCATTCTCTTGATCGTCGTGGCAAGGGGAACCAAGACTGGTTAACTGCACATCGAGCATATGTTGAGGTGTGGACTGATCGTCATTCACATGTGGAAGATGGTGTTGTAGCTGAAGATCCCACATATCCATCCGATGAGTATCGTCAGTGGTATCGCGAGCGAACAGTGGTATATGTTTCAAATCCTACTAGGCAGCTCATTTTACCGGAGGGCTTTCAGGGTGATAGCGCCAGAACACAATATCTGGTCAGTTTTCCTTACAACTAGTTAAATACAACATGTGGGAGTTGTCGATATAGATTTAACTCTATTATTCCTTATTCATCCACATATTTGCACTCCAGATGGATGCTATGACTCAGGTGTATTACATGGCAGAGACCTCTCTAACGCAGAGTGACGAACAGCACGCGAATTATTTTAATGCAATGAAGGACTTTGCATCCATGACATTGGAAACTGTAGGGGAGTCATCCCGACTTGCATTTCGCCCTTCACGAGTGCCACAGCAAATTCCACAGCCAACCGACCCCAATCGCGTTGAAAGAGCTCCTAGGAATGTTCACGGAGGTCAGCATGGCGGTGGACGCCGTCGTAGATTTCGATCACCAGAACCCACCGTCCAAACCGGACTTGATGGAAGGTCACAGGCTACTGAGCACCAGGGCACCTCTACCGGACCTTTTGGTCATTCTAGGTCCCCAGTACTTATGGAGGCGTTTACGCCCAATACAGACGAGCTCCATGGCAGTGGTGAACAACATGTGGGAGGTACAGATGCAGGCCAAAGTACCCAAGCACTTGATCAAAGACTTGAGTCACAAATTACGCAAGTCGATATAGTGATGCCAGCCCAGCCACGTCGCACACAAAGAGCACACAAACCCAGAGGATGTGGCACGCATGGAAAACTTGGACATCATTGATGTTCAAAACTGTAATTGGTTGCTCCTGTTATGAATATTATTCTAAGTGTAGGGGAGAAAAATGTGTGGGACTTGGAGTAGTTTTATGTTTTGTATTTGGACAAGTTGTCGGAAATATTGCTTAGATTAAATGTTCATGACTTTGGATTTGCTGGCAGGGAGTTTAGTCCACTTTTAAGGGGAGATTCTGTCCATTTTTTTTCAAAAGATAGTAGATGTATATATATAAACATATATATACATATATATATATATATATGAATATATATATATTCATGGAGCATATAAAATGGCCACCACATGAATGTTCCAGTGAGTTTCGGTGAAAACATGTTTATAATTGCACATGGACTCATTCAATGTGCATACGAGACCTAAAGGTGTCATTTTGGTGTAAATGTGTAAAAAAGATCAAAGAACCTCACGCCTTGATTTGAAATGTGGACATGTTTGATGTGTTTTGATTGGTTGGATATTGTGTTTTTGGTATATTACACTTGCGTGGGGGGTTAGATTTGATGAACAGGTTGTCAAATGTGTATTTCCGAATTTGGTGAAAATTGGAGAAAAAGTTTGGTGGAAATTGCAGTTTCTGTAAATGATGCAGGGTCGAAACGATCCGAGCTCGGATCCAAAAAACCCAGAAAGGATCCGCGCTCGGATCATTCGAACCCATGGCTTGCACTTTACAAATCCGACCTCGGATCCAACAAAACTCAGATAGATCCGAGGGCTCGTCTGAACTACCGTGAGCGATGATCCGAGCCCTTTAGGATCCGACGGGTGATAAAACACATCCGACCTCGGATCGTCGAACAAAAAACCCTTGCATTGTGAATCCGACCTCGGATCTAAAAAACTATGATAGATCCGAGGGATCGTCTGAACAACCGTGAGCGATGATCCGAGCCCTTTCGGATCCGCGGGGTGATAAAACACATCCGACCTCGGATCTTCGAACTCAAAATCCAAAAATTGTGAATCCGCCCTCGGATCCAAAAAACTATGATGGATACGAGGGCTCGTCTGAACTACCGGGAGCGGTGATCCGACACATCTCGGATCCGAGGGATGATCAACACGGATCCGTGCTCGGATCCTCGAAATCATGATACTGAAAATTGTGAATCCGCCCTCGGATCTAACAAACACAGTTAGATCCGAGCTCGGATCCTTAGCATTATACAGCCACCCGCGGCCTCGGTTCGTCATTTTTTCCAGTTTTCTCGCATTCCTCCTAACGAAACCCTTCCCCACCCTCACCAATCTTCCATTTCGACCAATTATCATCTGTTTTTTCATCATAAAACCATCTCTCAACCTCTTTTGCGCTTAAACCCTGAGTTTTCTACAATCAAAAACAGAAATTTGTGGTGTTTTGATCTTCAACGAAAAATTAGGGCCCAAATCCATTTCTTCAATTTGGGGACTAATTTGGGTCGCTGATTTTTCAATTTTTCCATTTTTATCATCTTCCTCCATCATTCCAACCAGTTGAGGTAACAATTTGCAACTTTATTTGCAATTTAAGGCACGTACCAGTTTTCATTATTTTTCAATTTTTGTCAATATTTTGGTAATTGTATAATTGTTGTAATTTTTATTTAGAATTGTGCTACATTATGCAATTTTTATTTACTCGCGTCTTTATAAAAAAGGATCCGAGTTATGCTTTTCTACTAATTGTATAAATGTCTTGTTTAACTACTCATCTAGACAAATTTTTTGATACACCGGAGGAAATCACGTTTAACTACTCATTAAGCTTGGTGCTGCAATAATTCAAAGAGTCGTAAACAGTATATATAATGTGGCGTGTCACAAACTTTTGTTTCTCGCAAAGAGCATTCCTCATTTGGCTCCTGAATTTTACTTGTATAGGATGCACTAGTTACTCAGGTTTTCTCCCAATATCAGAAGATACGTGGTTTTCTGCAACCATAATTATTGGATATTGACAATATTAAATTTGCAATGTTGAACCGACTGGTCTCTAAAAGTTTTATCAGTTGCTTAGAATAATAAACTAGGTGAAGATGAGTTATTTGAGCCTCAAAGGCACCTGAAATTATCATTAAGCTTCGTGGATTTGGTATTATTGTGCAGCTGACATTTCTTAATTTTTAGCTTTATGCACATGAACTCTTAATTTGGGTCATTTTACTTCTATATGTCAACTACTTGAAAGCTTAACATTGACAACATGAGATTGGACTTTTAAATGACCTTCTAATTGAAAGATGGGATTCACAAAATCGAAAAGTGGATTGTTCAAACCATGTGTTGACAATGGGGATAGAAATTCATATTATACATGCCCACCACTGTATCTAAAATTATTTAACCAGGTTCTGTGCTTGTTTTTGGGTGCAGCTGGCAGGAAGTTTAGCCCTTTTTCAAGGGGAAACTCTGCCGAAATTTTCTTAACTCATTAAGACAATTGTGTTTGTTATGTTTTGTATTGCTTCTAATTTGTGTTGAATCTTGTTTGTAATCCAGGCATCATGGCTCGCACACGAAGGGCAGTGATTCGCACTCCTACACCTTCATCGAGTGAGGAACATACACCCTCTTTACAAGAGGAGTCGCCTGAAGACGAATCTCCTTCTCCTCAGTCCCCACCTCGTTCTAGGCGTAAGACGGCATCTACCAGTCGTGACGAACCACCTCCGAACTACGATACCACACGTTTCACATCAATTGAGAATCAGCAGTGGTACGAAGCCGGTTTAGACAAAGAAATAATAGTTGAGAAGCACTTGGCGCCGGAGGTGGATGACCATTACAAGATCTCCACGGCCTTCAAGCGACTTGGTTGGGAGGACATACTGAAGTTGCCCAAGCATTACTATCCTAACCTGATCCGAGAGTTTTATGCCAATGTGGAAGACAAACATAGCCATAGTGGCAATCTGATCCAATCCTGGGTCCGAGGCAAACGAGTGGCTCTCACTCGAGACAAAGTTGCCACGTGGGCCAAACTCAAAGACTCAGGAGAAGATATCAAATTGACTAAGGAGTTCAAGGCTCGTGACCCATGGCAAGTGGGAGAAGCTTTGGCACGTCTTAAGGGTCAATACCGTGAGCGAGGAAGTTCGAAAAAGCTCACCGTATATGCCGATTCCTTCGAGCATAGGTACCACCTGATTTTCTATCTTTTTGCCTTCAATGTGGTACCAAAACGGAGTGGAAAACGGGAGCTCCGCAACAGTGACCTATACTTCCTCGATAAAATGATGCATGGTATAGGTAATCATATGACTGGAATTCCTCTGCCCAGCATCATTATCAGTTACATGAGGACCACAGCTCGCATGGGGGCCGGTCATACATGTTTCGGGTTCCCCCGGCTCCTCTCCCTCATTTTTGAGAAGCTCAAGGTTCCTCTTGGAACCGAACGAGCAGTGGTGACTCGGTCTGCTGAAGAGGTCAATGCCTCTATACTCAAGGCTTTAGGCATTCCTACGGATTTTGGAGCTGCTCTAGTTCGGGACACAAGAGAAGCTTCGACCTCCACTCAGCCTCCACCTCACACTGAACAACAAGAGCAAGCTCAAGAGACGGAGGCACAGCAGACCCTTCCTCCTCCCACTCCACGACCACCGCCTCCGCCGCGATCCAAGTTGCAAGAGATCCTCAATGCCATCTGCTGCATGGAGACACGTGTGATGGAGCGCATTGACCAGACCGAGCGGATGATGACTGAGCGACTAGACAGGCAGGATCGTCGCCTTCGAGCAATGGAGGATCATTTCCAGATTCACCGCTCACCTACTCCTACCCCTCATCAAGAGGAGGGGCCTAGTGGTACATCTCAGGGAGCTGAGGAGGCAGTAGACCCTCGTTCTGCGCAGTCATGAAGACCTTCCGAGGATTCCATCTTTTATTGCTTTATTTTTCTTTTATTGTGTTCGGTTCAACCTTTGTTGTTTTCTTATTGGAGTTTCTTGTTCTACCTATAAGATAATTAGTACCCTTGATGTTTGGATGGTCGTGAGGATTAAGGGGTTGAAACTGCATCACCACTTACCAAGTGGGAAGTTTTGTTTTCTTGTACCTTCCTCTACAATGAGGACATTGTAGATTTTAAGTGTGGGGGGGGGGATTACATACATTTTGTGGTTATTGTGTCTTGAAATGCATGAATTTGATTGTCTATGGCTTAAACTTTTATTTGGAAATATTGTCTTGAGGTTGTTGGCAGGGAGTTTTGTCCATTTTTATGGGGAACTCTGTCAAAATTTTCCTAAATATATTTTCCAATATTAATGGCCAAAATGTTCACATTTTAAGTGCTCAAACTGTTCCATTGGATAGAATGCTATATGTATTTTGGAAGGTTTAGTCCTTATTTTGTTTGGCAAGAATTATTATGCTTAGAAAGTATATTCGGTTAAATAAGAAAAATTATGCTTACAAATTTGCAAGGTTAATGATATTTCTCATTTTCACTTCATTTTATAAGTAAGTGATTGATATAGTCAAAACAAGGCCAAATTCTTCCTTTAATGATGTTAGAGGGAAAAGAAATCATTTAAAAAAAAAAAGAGACAGAGAAAAAATATATATATTAATCTTCTACTCCAATGATTCACATACCGAGTAACCGGGGGTTGGCATCTACAGACCCATACATTCGCGTAAAAAGGTATCGAAATTAAGAGTATGCTTAGCAATTTTAATAAGTGAAATGTTGAAT
>NC_040036.1:38978584-39075188 GCF_003713205.1 Coffea eugenioides | reverse complement strand
GGGGATGAATACGTACAGAGGATGACATTTGAGAGCTATCTGTATAAGAAGTTGGCCCAGGGAAATAGATGGGATGACATTAAGATGGTCATGAATACAATTGGGAGTCTAATTAGGTGTGATATTGTAGGCAGAGGGATTGAAATGTTTGACAAACGAGTTCTTGCACGGTTGTAGTGTATCAGGGAACTAGTTAAAATGAAAGGGAATGAAATGAAACTTCATCAGTACTTCCCAGAGAAGTACAGATCCAGGAAGTTTTAGCTTTAAATCACCTAAAAACCTTTTGGTATGAACAAATGGTTGTGCTATTACTCTATTTCAGTTCTTCGTTAAGCAGCTTCAAATTGTTGTTTCCAAGAAAATCTTAGCTGCTGTGGTAAATTTAGCCTTTCATCATTGCCTTAAGTATCATCCTGTAGGTGGCCAATCATCCCTCTTGGTTAAAGAAATAAGCATAGAGGATATTGGCTCTGATTTAACAGATGTGGTTTGCAGAACTTGGAGGAATATGTGCTTTGCTGCTTGTGTTATGCAGCATTTCTGGGACATCATTTAGTCAAGGGAGAAGATTTTGAAAGCAATGCAAAGCAGAGATAGAGTTGAGGATTGAAAAGAATGAACAGGAGAAGAACGTGCATGAAAAACATAGGCAGGGGGGAGGGGGACAAGCCAAGGTAAGCCCCTTAATTATGACGGAGAAAAGACAAATATGCAGAGAGGAAATTACAGAATATTAAGGAAAAGAATTCACCTTATACTTGGAATCTCTCCTGATGAAGTGCATAAGATACTATATTATAGGCCAAAGAAGTTAATTCTTAAAAATGCAGACAACCAAAGCTCCAAAATAGAATGAAAAAGTCAGGTTATGATGCTAAGTGCTAACTAGCCTCTTTGATAGTAATAACTATTAATATATTAGGAATAGAACTATGTATGTTTACACATACACATACAATACGGCCTTCATCCCACACTTGTCTCTGAGACTCATACCTGACTCCACCCAAAGTGCCCTTAGCTAAAGGTTTTCTCAAAAGATTAATGTTTCTTCTAAATGTGTTTCAATCTAATAACTAACATGGTCCTAATTGATTGGGCAGAAAACAATCACAAGCATAAAATGTAATTATCCTACTCATGTGAGGGTTAGCATTTTTTTCTTTTCAGAGACCTTATCCAACATTACTCCCCCAATTCAAAGAGTTTCAGACTCTCTTGCAAGTATTCATGCACTATTAAGCTGCATCTGTATATTAGCATAACACCAGAGAAGCCTAAGCAGTATGTCTCTCATAATATAACATAAAAACGTTTGCTGATACACAACAAAGTCACTTAATACCTGCAATTTACTAAAACTTTTGCACAAAGAGTACTTTAAAGTATCAAGATGCCACTAATTTCACCAATGATCCACTTAAGGTCCTCTTTAAACCATATGTTTCAAATTCTTATTTGGCTAGAAAAGACCAGATAACTTGCACCTTAACTGCAATATCTCATATTAAATCTCTAGCACAAAGTAACTTCATATAACTACGTTTTGATAGTACCAAAAAAAAAAAAAAATGCAGCAATGCAAGAATGTCAAGAAACCAGAAGAACCAAACCAAAGGAATCCTTTTATTGTTCAGTTCTTAAAAATAACATGTGCAAAAAGTTTGCTGCACCATATTTAATAAGCATTGCAATCAGACCATCAAAATGGAAGTGCAAAAGGTCGAAGTTGAAAGAAACTAGTAGACATGAATTACTAAATGATCTTAATAAAAGCTACCATAAATTAAGGAATCAAAATTGTGAGCATAAGCTAAAAGAGTTCATGGAAGATAAAAGGAGCTAAAAATGTTAAAAAGCGGAGGATCTTACTTTTTTTTGGGAAAAAAAAAACTTTTGTCATTGAGATCAGATATAAGCCAGCAATTATATTCTTGTAACAACAAACATAGCCAAAACACAAACTTTAAAATTTCCTCAAATAACCAAGACGGAGTTTCCTTGCTTGTCAGCAAGTGTTATGCGCACAAATATTTACCATGGGCATTTTAGTATTTTCATTCTGCGTTTGTTTTCTATATTTCAGATTGCATGTAACCAATTAACAGAAACAGAAAGGCCATGCATGGAAAGTTTACGTACTAGTCACATGCATGGCACCAGAAATAGAAAGTCATGAAAAGGCATGGCAATGGAAGTTAGTTATAACTAACTCTCCTTCCACCGTCTCCCTACTAGTATAAAAGATCAGTAGAGCAAGGAGAATATCATCGAACAACTTTGTAACAATTTCATGTACCCCAAATCTTTTGTCTACATCTGATCATCAATAATATCTACTCCCTCATCATCAAGAGGTGTTCTCCATTTCTTCATCTCTTCTGGTAGGGAGCTTTTGGTCTCTTCCTCCCTTTTGGATCAGTGGTATCAGAGCTAGGTTACTCCAGCTGAGTAGGAAATTCCAGGAAGCAATGGTAGAAGGCACAAGAGGTCAAGAAAATAGGAAGTTTGAAGAAACTATCAGAAATCTCCTAAGGGAGCAGAGAGAGCAATTCAAGCGAGAATTGGAAGCAATCAAAAGCTTGGTGTTGGAGGTTTGCAGCCAGAGGAGTCAAGGACAGCAAGGATCTCCCCACACTTCTGAGAATGATAATCAAGGAAGTCGTGGGGGTAGCTATCAGCTCCAACCAGGTTTTCGCGCATAGAATTTCCCAAATTTGGAGGTTTAGACTTCAAAAGCTGGTTATATAAGTGTGATCAGTTTTTTGAAATTGATGAAACTCCATCAGAAGCCAAGGTCAGAATTGCCGCCATGCATTTGGAGGGCAAGGCTCTCCAATGGCATCAAGTTTTATGAAGGCTAGGATCTCCAGACATCCACCTTCATGGGAAGAGTATGTACGGGCCTTGGGATCGAGATTTGGAGACAGTCTTTATGATGATCCCATGGGGGATTTAAAGAGCTTGAAACAGATCAGGTCAGTAAAGGAGTACCAGGAATTGTTTGAGAAATTGTTAAATAGAGTAGATCTCCCTGAGCAGTACGTGGTAAGCTGTTTCATTAGGGGATTGAAGGAAGAAATTCAATTGGCGAAAAGAATGTTCGTGCCACGTGATCTACAGCATGCTGTTGGTTTACCAAAAATTGAGGAAGCCAGGATTCTGAATGCTTGGAAGCAAGGTAAATTTTCTGGTCCATCCCAAGGGAACACTTCTTATGCCCCAAATGCAGGTTCCAGCAGCAATTATCCCAGGCAAAATAGCTCGTACAATGCTTCTCTACTACTCAAGCCTGGGGAAAGAGGAGCAAGCAACATGGAAGGACAGAAACGAAGCTCAAAATTCATGAGTACTGCGGAGATGGATGAAAAGAGGGACAAGGGACTATGCTACTGGTGTGATGAAAGGTATACTCCTGGCCATCAATGCAAAAGAAGGAAGTTATACAGGATTGAATATGTGGAAGAGGCTCTGGACGAACAGGAACTAGAACTCCTTGAGGATGATGAGCAAGCGCTGTTAACTGAAGGTAATTTAGCACAAATCTATACAAATGCTATGTGTAGCCTAATGGTTCCCAACTACAGAACTATGAGAATACATGCTTAGATCAGCAAAAAGGCTTTCAGCATTCTGATAGACTGTGGGAGTTCTCACAATTTTTTGCACCCCAATATGGTAAGGAAGTTTGGTTTGAGAACAGTGCAGGTTGCTCCTGTAAGGGTAGTAGTAGCTGACGGAAATTCCCTCACTACAACTACCTTATGTCCTGAGTTCCAATGGAAAATGCAAGGGCAAGAGTTTGAAGAAGATGTATTAGTCTTGCCTATAGGTGGTTGTGAAGTAGTGTTGGGAATGCAATGGCTATCAACTCTAGGGGAAGTCAAGTGGAATTTTGCAGAATTGAGAATGGAGTTTTTGCAAAAGGGGAAGAAGATGGTGCTGAGAGGGTCCAAGCAACAACCAGTTTAGGTGATTTCAAAGAAGCAAATGCAGAAAATCCTGACCAAACATGAACAAATTGAATTTGCTCAATTGTGTTTGGTAACTACTGAGGGTGATCATAGAGATTTGACAACAGATGAGGCCCCAAAGATTGACAGCTTCTGTGCCACTATGAACTCGGATGAGCAGGTAAACACTTACCAACACCAACTAGAGTCACTTCTATCAAAATATAGTGAGGTGTTCGAAGAACCTGTGGAGTTACCTCCTGTTAGGATGCATGGTCATAGGATTTATCTTAAGGAGGGTACCCAGCCCATTAATGTTAGACCATACAGATATCCTGCCTTCCAAAAGGGTGAAACTGAGAGACTAGTGACTGAAATGTTGACTAATGGCATTATTAGACCCAGTAATAGTCCATTTTCATCTCCTGTGGTGTTGGTAAAAAAAAAGATGGTACCTGGCGCAGGTGTGTAGATTACAGGGAGCTTAACAAAGCCACGGTGAAGGATAAATTTCCTATACCACTGGTTGATGAGCTCTTTGATGAACTCTTTGGAGCTATCATTTTTACCAAACTAGATCTGAGGTCTGGATATCACCAGATCAGGATGTGTTCTGATGATATTGCCAAAACTGCATTTCGAACTCATGATGGGCACTATGAGTTTATGGTTATGCCATTTGGTCTAACCAACGCACCCTCAACATCCCAGAGCTTAATGAATGACTTATTCAGGCCCTTTTCAAGGAAATTTTTACTGGTTTTCTTTGATGATATCTTAATATACAGCAAATCTGGGGAGGAGCATCTACAACATTTGACAAAAGTGCTTGAGATATTGCTCAAACACCAGCTCAAGGTGAAGAAGAGCAAGTGCTCTTTTGCTGTTAACTAGATCAAATATTTGGGACATGTCATTTCGCCAGAAGGTGTTAATGCAGATCCTCAGAAAATTGCATGCATACAACAGTGGCCTACACCTATTACAATTAAGGAGTTGAGGTTGATAGGTTATTATCGTAGATTTATCAAAGGATATGGACAGATTGTGAGACCCTTGACTGATCTTCTCAAAAAGAATGCTTTTATATGGCATGATGGAGCAACTGCAGCATTCGATCAACTAAAAACGGCTATGACATCTCCTTCTGTATTAACTTTGCCAGATTATTCTCAAGAGTTTGTGGTGGAAACTGATGCTTCCAACTCAGGTATTGGAGCTGTTTTGTTGCAGCGTGGGAAACCACTAGCTTTTTTCAGCAAGGCTTTAGCACCCAAGCATCAAGGCTTGTCAGTTTATGAGAAGGAAATGTTGGCTATTATTAATGCAGTTCAAAAGTGGAAACCGTGTCTATTAGGGGGCCATTTTGTCATCAAAACTGACCACCAAAGCCTTAAATATTTGATGGATCAAAAAATCTCAACACCAAGTCAACAGAAGTGGCTGTCAAATTTAATGGGATATGACTATGAAGTTCAGTTCAAAAAAGGTACTGAAAACATCACTGCTGATGCTTTATCCAGGCAACCTCATACGCCACTAGCAGAAATCCAACAATCATTGCAGACAGATCCTAAGATGCAGGAAATTATCCAATAGTTACTCTCAAATGACATCTCCAGAGTCAAGCACTATAGTTGGGACAATCAAATGCTAAGAAGGAAAGGAAAATTGGTGGTTGGAGCTGACATTGTGCTCAAGAACAAATTAATCAAGTTTTGGCATACTAGCTCTTTTAGAGGACAATCTGGGGTTCAGGTGACTTATCACAAACTAAAAGGGACCTTCTATTGGAAACACATGCGCGAGGATGTTTGTAGACACCAAATTTTGAATAATTTTATGTGGCATCTATTTCATGATTTTCATTTTAGATTGCTTGCATTCGTTGTTTACTTTTAGTTTTAATTTTTAGTTTTAGCTTTTAAGTTTAAAATTAGCGTAGAGTTTTTAGAAAAAAAAGAAAAGGAAAACATCAAAAATATGTTGTAGTCATCTTGTTTTTATTCAATGCTTTCTTGAAAAGAAAAATTCGAAAAAATAGGCTTTAATTGGATTGGAAAAATGAAAAAAAAGAGAAAAAGGAAAAAGGAAAATTTGTTCGCAAAAATATGTTTATTTCTTTAAATTCAATCTTTGGGCACTTCAGTTATTTTTATTAAGTTATTTTGAGGAAAAAAGAAAATGATGGAAAAATGAAAAATTGGAAATTTTAAAAAATGGCCATTTTTGTTTAGTTTCTTTTGTTTAAAATTATTTTTGTTTTGTTATTATTATTATTACCTGATTTGTGTAATTTTGTTATTATTGTTATTGTTATTTTATTATTTATATTTTCTGTAATCTTCAAGTTGTTTTCTTAAAAAAAAAAAAAAAAAAAAAAAAAAAGAGAAAACGTTTGCGGCAGGCAGGCTGCATTCTTTTTTTGCAGTTTGCCAAGGACATTTCATGCGTGCCATGGAGGGGCAGGATGAAGGCAGAGGCTGGCCTTCATCCTGACCATTCAGTGGAGGGTTTAAGGAACTTGGAGTTCCATATAAAAGAGAAAAGAAAAGCATCAGCCGCAAGAGGGATTTTTGAGGGAGAGCATCGACGGGCAAACAGAAAAACTAAGTAAGGGTTTTAGAAAGGGGTTTTCAGGGCAAAAACAAAGCACAGAGAGCTAGTGTAGGGGGAAAAATCTGGAACCAAAAGGGAACGGTTATAGGGGAAAAGCTAACGGGAAGAAGAAAGAGTGAGAGATAGCTGAGAGAGCAAAAGAAAGAACGAGGATGAGCTGTGAGAAGGACTTCGGCTGAAAATCAGAGAAGGGAAAGAAGGAGACTAAAGACCTCATCTTTTGGTCGAATCAAGCCCCAGCCGGAAGAAAAGAAGCCTAAAGGTAACAGCTTCTCACTTTGAAATACGTTTATGAGTTGTTGGGCTATGTCAACATGTTGAAAGTTTCTGCCTTTACACTTGTTGTCGTCCTCCCTGCAAGTTTTATTTGTGAATCTGCGTGGGTTTGGCTGAGATTTGGGACGGGTAGGATTTGTGTTTAGCTGTGGGGGTGTGTGATGAATCCATGACGTTTTTTGTTTTATGACCATGGCCGATTCTGTTGGGTTTGAATGAACCAATCCTGAAAAACGACAGCTTTTTGGACAGCTTCGTTCGATTTTTGGTTGCTTATGTGTGGGAATGTTTCTTGCTGTTTATCTTTCCCTGCTATTTTTGTACCTTGCCCATTGTTTTGTTGGAGCCTTAGAATGTTCAGAGTAGGGGTTAGATGAGGTTTATACTGCCTTGCATTATTGCCAAAATCCAAAGCATGAAGGCTGCGGAACTTTTAATCATTCCAGATTTTTGCATGTCCTGTACCTTTTTTGTCACATTGAAACACAAGGGTTGGGTAGCTAAGAGCTGGAAAGGATAAGTGGTCACATTGCCATTTTGATGGGTTGTTTGAAGCCACTAGTTACACTTAGATGGAAATGGTTGCACTCACAACCCAGAACCCATTCGAATTTGTTTCCATCTCTCTGTCGTTCCCTGTTGCCCATTTGATATGCAATGATTCTATTTCCTACCTTTGGTGTTGTATTAATCAAGTGTTTTTTGAAGTTTAATGGGATGGGTAAATGATTAATACAATGTTTCGGCTTTTAATCTGCACAAACTGGAATTTGCAAAATTAGTAGCAAGACAAAAAGCTATCGTGCTTTCTGTGCTGTTTTCTTCCCTTTGCCGTGGCTGTTTATCGATCCTTACACTTGAGTGGCATGCTAATTTGCACGTTTGGGGGTTCACAATACTTGAACTATTGATCAAACACCTTGCTAAAAATGTATGAATCTGGTCTTGGAAGGTGAAACTAAGAAAAGTTGCAGCAGTTTTGTTCATCAAATGTTTGCATACTTGCCCAGAATTTTGCATGGGATTTTTCTAAGTTTTCTGCCTGCTTGGACGATGGTAATGATGTGCTTGGTTACTCAGTTTATACACCATATACATGCCCAAGCCAAAATTCTGGTATTCAGCCTATGTTTATGAAATGATAAGAGAGTTTTTGTTCTTCTTTTTCTGCATTCTTTTCCAGAATTTTCGTGTGGTACCTTCCCCAAGTTTCTGGTCATTTGATTGTGATCATCATGTGGTTTTTGTTGCTCAGTAAAGTGGGATTTTGAAATGAGGAATATCTAATCAAAGCCTTGTCTATGAACCAAAACTTGGTCTGCACGATGAAAAGGAAAAATCTGGTTACCAAAACCATTTCTGCATTTATTTTTCAGAACGTTGGGACGATACATTTCTATTTTTTCTGGTCATTTGGATTGTGATCATTGTGTAATTTGTTGCTTAGTTTAAGGTTGTAATGTTGGATTGAAAAACATCTGATCAGAGCCATGTATTTGAATCGAAATCTGGCCAGCATCATGAAGTGGAAAGAAAAGCCGTGGCATGTGAAAATTTCAGGAAAATCTTGTTCCTCAAATCATCTTTGTTGCATGTTGAGTTTAAAACCTGTTTGATCTTACTCCTACCTTTGCTTCAAGTCTCTGCATTTTGATTCAAGTGGAGATGCTTGGGTTATTTGCATGAATATAGATTCGGCCAAATGGATAGGAAATTGAATGAGACTATGCAACCGTGAGTTTGTAGCATGCTTGAGTTTTTTTTTGTGACCTTTTGCACCAGTTCTCCTATGTTTCTTGTTTGTTTAGATGTCAAATTCATTTCTTGTTTGTTTAGTTCAAAGTTTAGGTGTTAGATCAAGGAAATTTTGGTTAAGGTTGCTTGAATCTGAAATCTGGTCTTGGAATGTGAAGCTAAGAAAGCTACAGCAGTTTCATTCTTCAAATGTTTTGCCCACTTTTTTATGATTTTGCATGGTTTTTTTTTAAGTTTCCTATTTGATTGGATGATAGAGATGGTGTAGTTTGCTGCTAGTTTAAATTTGTGAATTTGGACTGGAAATCTGTTCTCGAAAAACTGTGCTGGAATTTTGTTTCGGTTGATGAAGTATGACAGAAATTCTGCAAGAAAAATGTCTTCTACGTGAATTGCATGCTTTGCATGAAGAATGTCCAAGAAAATTGCAGCTTTACTCCCCTTAGTTTCCATCTATGTTTCAAGGGCCCAATTATGTGTTTGTTCTTACAATTAGGTCCTAAAACACTTGCATTTTAACCCCCTAAATTTCCCCTTGTCTTGTTATGGTCCAATTAGTTGAATAATTTAATCACTTTTGTCATTCTAGAATCTTAATTGCTTTTGGTATGCTTTGACATGATTTTGGGTAAGGCGTTTAGTGAGTTTTAGGATGCATTTTGAGGTTCAATAAGTTCTAATAGAATTTTTAGCTTGGATTTGTGTTCTAAACACATTTTTGCATTTGATTTTTATGTGTCTCATCTTAATTCATCAATTTTGGTATTTTATTTTACTCTCTTTTAGAAATTTTCATGTCCTTCTAATTAAGTCCCTCTTGCATTAATTGCTTTGTACATAGTTGGTTTGTCTATGTAAATACTTTAATTGACTTAATTTAGTGTTTAACTTTCATTTTTCATATTTAATTTTTGTTTCATGTGATTATTTGATAATTTAAGTGGTACCTTGACCTTTTTATTATTTTGGAGGGTAAGTTAGTAATTTCACTACGTTAGGGCGTCGCTTCAAGGGAGGTACACTCTATCCTTCATTTGCACTACATTTGACCTTACGTGCTCCTACGTGTTATGTGAATATGCATGCCTACTCCGCTTTCCTTACCTCCTTGCGTGCATTTAGTTGCTTTTACTTTTATTTAAGCTTTATGGGGTATGTGTACACCTCTTGGCTTGTAATAGATAGGGCTCGGAGAGCATCTGGTCCATTTCCCCTTCCCCTTTATGCTTTTATGGGGTATGTGTACACCTCTTGGCTTGTAATAGATAGTGCTCGGAGAGCATCTGGTCCACTTCCCCTTTCCCTTTATGCTTTTATGGGGTATGTGTACACCTCTTGGCTTGTAATAGATAGGGCTCGGAGAGCATCTGGTCCATTTCCCCTTCCCCTTGGTTGCTTGCCTTTGTTGCTATATGTTTAATTGCTTTAGTAGGCTCTTGCATCTAGTCGAGCATGCTAAGTGCTACGTGTTACGTGTTTACAAGCGTTTTGGCATGTCTACTTGCTTTCATAACCATGAATGAATGGAATGGATGAGTGTACGTCACCGCACTAGTCCAACGCTAGTTGTGGCTCATTATTTCATTAGGAATTCATAGAAAGGGCTAGTCCAACGCTAGACCCAATAGGATTTTTCCTTTGTTTTTCATTAATGCATTATTTGCCTGTTCACTACATATCATGCATTTTTTTTCTTAATTTTATCATCTGGCATGCTCCTCGATTCCCTTTTCCCCTCATTTTAGGTTTTGCATCCCATACTAGCTATAGGGTTCATTTTGCTTGAGTGCCCCCTTCTGATAAGGGAGACGAGCGAGTGTGGCTATTCGATAGCCTTAGCACGCTAGTTTTGCCTTCTAATCAAAGGGAAAATCAAAGTCGAAAGTTAGGAGTCAACCCCCGTACCCGTCTTGCTTGCATTCCCTAGGCTCATGCATTCTACATTCACTCTATCATTCTATACCCTCATTACACTTTTATTTTCTCCTCCTACTTTCACACATGCACCTTCATATCCCTTCCCTTGCACACAAACACTTGGATTTTTCACTCAATTTCACACGAGCACCTTTTCATACATCTGCACACAAACATTTGGAGTTTTTTTACAATTTCACACAAGCACCTTTATACAATTTCGCACACTTGCACTTACATTTCTTGCATCTTTCATACACTTTCACACTTGCACACATTTGCATTAATCGACCTCTATGAGGTTTTCCTTTGTTGGCCGCCACAATTCATGTGGTTTGGGACCAAAAGCCTCACGAGAGACATCGTAGAATTTAGGATTGCATTTTCCTTTTCGTTTTGCATTCATATAGTCATATCCAACGTGCGAACATACATTGGGTAGAAAACTAGGAAAGGTAGGGTTAAGTCACGCAACTAGCCTTGGCTAGGTCGAAGGGGTGCCTTGGATTTTTATCCTTGCCTTCCCCTTCGTCAAATGTGACCCCCGATCCCTCTTTTGGTTACGTAGACCCAAAAGTTCTCAAAAAGGGTTTATTTACTTTTTTATTCAAAAACAAAAATCATTTTTGGGTGACTTGGTACACCCTAACTCTATACCAAGTGGCGACTCCATTTTTTGATACAAAAAACCCTTTTGAACTTCACTTGGCCAAATCGTCGCATTCTAAGTCCCATGGCCTTTTACTTTTCATATTGCACACGTTCACACATTACACACCACACACAACACATCATTCAAAAAGTGGGGCGCGACAATGTTTACACTTTCGTTGCTGCTTGCGACGTTTGTCAACCACTACAAGAAAATTGGTCATCAGTGACAACTTTTCTCTGTGACGAAAAAAAGTTGTCACAAAAGGAGATCCTTTATTGACAACTTTCTAACTCGTCACAAACCTCTAATGGGAGCCAACTCATTTGTGACGACTTAGAAAAGTCGTCACTAGTAAATTCCCGCCAAGATTTAGCAAGAGCGCGGGAGTGTTTAGAACACACAATAGTGACGACATTAAGAACATCATCACTATTGCTTGGCCTATTTACCGACCATTTTTTGTTGTCGTCACTGATCACTTAAAAAAAAAATTATTAGTGACAACATTTTGTAGTGATGACAATAAGTCGTCACAAAAGGAGCTTCTTTAGTCGCGATACCTAAAGTTGTCACAATTGCATCAAAGTAACTAAATGTTTAGTGACGACCCGTTATTTTCGTCACAAACTACACTGCAAGAAATATGGTCATTAGTGACAACATTTTCTAGTGACGACAAAAGTTGTCACAAAACGTGGGTGTTTAGTGACGACAAGGAAAGTTGTCATAATTGCTTAAAGCAACTAAGTCTTCAGTGACGACCTTGAAAAACGTTGTCACTAAAATGATCTATATAGTGACAACTTCTAATATCGTCACTGTCACTCTACCAATTCGGATTTAGTGACAAGAATTAATCGTCACTGTTTAAAGTACTTATTTCTAAGTCACTTTCATTAATTCTACTGTGCCACCCTAACTTTTGCGATTTAGCCCTAAATGTTGTAAAAAATTCCATTAATTCCATTATAATACCTTAACTTTTACAATTTAGCCCCATATGTAGTACACCGATTTCTTTAATTCTATTATTACTCCCTAACTTTTGTAATTTAGCCCCATATGTAATTCACCAATTTCATTAATTCTACTATGGCACTCTAACTTTTGCAATTTAACCCCCATATGTAATACACTAATTTTATTATTTCTATTATGGCACCCTAACTTTTACAATTTAGCCCCTATTTTTTTATTAGGAAATTGCGAATGGTATCTTGATAAACTATGCATAAATATTTTATAATTTTCTCAAACTTAAGTAATAATTTGTTATAAACTCTAAAGATATATCTTTCATTATAATAGTTATAAGGCAGGCATGTATTTTTATCAATGGAATAAGAAATTTATGCCAGATTTATCCTTTGTACTACATGCCAAGTAGTATTAGCAAAGGAATAACAAAGTACTACAAAGTAATTAACAAAATAGCCTTCAGGGAGTGTAGTTTATGGGCAAATGAGCATTATCTATTCGGCATTTTACTCTCAAACATATAATTTATGATAAATTTATAAATGTTTGTAAGTAAAATTCAAAAAGTGTTACACTGATTTCTTACAAAACGAAAACTGACAGGTTATCTTTTCAACATAAATTAAATTTTTTTTAAAAAAGAAATGGCCCATAAAGTACCAACTCTTTGTGGGTTT
The DNA here is from genome assembly GCF_003713205.1 of Coffea eugenioides. Lineage (NCBI taxonomy): Eukaryota > Viridiplantae > Streptophyta > Magnoliopsida > Gentianales > Rubiaceae > Coffea > Coffea eugenioides. The sequence continues at coordinate 39,062,355 of NC_040036.1, read as the reverse complement.
CTTCCATTACATGAACAAATATTCTGCTCTTTATGGGCATTTCACTCTAAATCATTTAATTTATGTTAAATACATAAATGTTTGTAAGTAAAATTCAAAAAGTGTTGCACTAATATTTTTATGAAAGGGAAACTGGTAGGTTTTGTATTTAACATAAATTAAATATGTGAAAGCAAAAAAAAAAGAAATTACCCATAAATCTATGTCTTGCAAATCTATACTAGTAAAATAGTTTCAAACAAAATTAAACATTAAAATAAACTGTAATTTATACACATTAAAATATCTGTAATTTATACACATTTTGCAACTACTACTTTGTGTTTTCTCTATAATGAATTTTTTAACTATTGAGAACTTAAGTTTTGTCTTGCAAATCTATACTAGTACAATAGTTTTAAACAAAATTAAACATTAAAATAAATGTTTGAAAAAGAACAAAAGTACATTTATCACTTGCAGTAATGTAACAAAATTTTCTCAACCATTATCAATATTTTCACAAAAGTATTAAAAACTAGCAATTGACAATATTAAAAACTAGCAATTTAATTAGTGACGACTTTCCTTGTCATTATAATCTTGAATAAATTAGTGATAACATTATGTCATCACTAAATTTTCTTTGATTTTGACTTAACAATAATGTCTTATTAATAGCATTTGATTATTTTTAATGAAAGTCTGTTATAACCATAGAATTTGACTTTCGTTATTTTCAATTAATGATGTATTTTAGTGCTGCAATTATAAAAAATTGCAGGGCTAAAATATTTGCAAATTATAAAAGTATATTTTCACTTATATGTAATTAACAAATTTTGCCACCTATATTGATGAAAATTTGTGTTTTTGTACTAAAAAATAAAGAATAATACTATAGCAATAAAATCTATGCTTCAAACCAAATTAAAAATAAAAAAAAGCATGATGATTGGTCTCAAATGTTGGGAAAATGATTATCCCAAATAATATTTCGCTTGCATCATAAACACATTTTCCAACCCACCTTTTTATATTTCCAACCACCTTTTTATCTCACATACATCACATCACAAAAAATGCTACAGTAATTATTCCAAATAATATTTCAAATAACACACTATCCAAACAAACCCCATATAATATTTCATATAATTTGAGTTTTATTATTTTCAATTACATTGTAGACACCAAATTTTTGATTTTTTAACTTTATTTGTTTAATTAATTTAATAGGTTTATTTGTTTCAATTCTAGGGTTTTTTTATTTTTTATTTTATTTTTTTTATTTTTGTTCTGGTTTATTTTATTTTTTGTCTTCATACTAAATTTCAGAAAACAAAGAAAAAAAGGAGAAAAAGAGAAAAGAAAAAAAAAAGAGTGAAAGTGACAAGTGGGGAGGCATGCATTTGGACAAGTGTCTCTTTTATGTTAGGGACACTTGGTAAGTTTAAGGAATTTTTGGGGGAAAAAAATGAAAAAAGGAAAAAAGGAAAAGATGGAGTTTTTAGGGCCATAGGAGAAAGAGAGCAAGGAGAGGCTTCGGACACAAAAAAAAAAAGGGGAAAGAAAGCTAAGCAAAGGGAGCAGAGGGAGAAAAACAGAGAGGGGCGGCTAGGTTTTGGGCATGAAAGCTTCGGCGAACTGGGAAAGAAAGAAAAAAGAAGAAGAGCGCGAGGGATAAAAAGGAAAAGCAGAGGGAAAAGAGGAACCAGGCGGCGGGCTGAGCAAAAAATGGAGGAAACAAGCAACGAAAAAAACACACAAAAGGGAAATGGGGGTTTCAGCTTCAATCATCCGATAAAAATTTTTCCAATCACCACTGCCAAATTTCCCACCACCTCAACCGGCTGCCGGCTGCCACCACTCTCTTTCCACCCTCCGTCCTCAAATTCCCCCCAATTTCCCCAAACGAATCCTCCACAAAAACCCCTCATTTCCCATTCTGCTCCTCCCCACTTCTAATACAAGCCTTTTCTGCCAACGCCTCCACCACAGCCCTTCCCCTTTACCGCCGTCTCTATCCGCGCCAAGCCCAAAAAAAAACTCATCCTCAGCAACCTTTCTGTTCTCGGTGAAAAGGGCAAGAACAGCTACGACGTCGAGACTCTCATCAAATTCTTCTCCACCTGCTCCTCTTCCGTGGATGGCTTGAGCAGCAACAGCAGCGGAGATTTCCAACTCACCGAGCCGTCACCACCCATCGGATATCCATTGCCGCCTGCGAATTTCACCAAGAAAGCCTTGTAAGTCGTCTTCCCTCTTTGAACTTCAGTTCCCATTCAAGCACAAACGTCTGAGCTCCCAAAGCATGTTTTCCGTGTCTCTGTTAGTACAATTTTCTTGTTGATTGTTTATGGTTTTAGAATATACAGGCTCTAGGTGTCGATTGGACTGATTTATCTCGTGTTTATAACAAATTTTGGGCTAGTCATAACCTCAATTGAGCACAATATGCTGAAGTTTTTCACGCCCATTTAGTGTTTGATAAAATGCCCGAACGGAAATCTTGAACCAAAAGAGGAGATTTTATGTTTTTTTAATTTGAGAGAGACTCTGGCCAGTCCAAAGCATATATTTTTCCAAATATGGAATCAATGTCCCCTTGTGTCGAGAAATTTGATTTTATTTGACAAAACAATTGGGAAAATAGTTTTTTTTCTCTAGCTATTTATCAAGAAAGAGCATAACATACTATTCACTATTTTTGAGTTTTCAACATCATTCGTATGTTAATATGAAGCTTCATATATAAGGTAAATATGCAAATCCACCGCTGGAGAGAATTCGACATGCTACTTTTCGGTTTTCTTGGTCAATCTTGTTTTCTTTCCGTGAATGAGAGTATATAGCCATGAGAAGTGAAACATAAGATGTTCCCAATGTTGCCTCAATCTTGTTTTCTTTGTTGTTATTAGCAATAAAAGATGTTTAATATTCCAAATTCTGTAAACAACCTGCTATATTGCTGAATAATGTTACAGATAGAAGTGTTGAATTCTAGAGGGGCAACCCTCTCTTTTGTTCTGTACTTTAGTTGCTGCCTCTGATGCTAAGCGGATTTTGTTCTGATTTTAGGCTTCTCAAGAGCTTAGCTTTTTTGCAGCTGGCAATGATTTTAGGCACTGGAGAAAGAAAATAGTGAAGATGGAAATAATTCTGATTCTAGCAGTTATTCTAATGATAATGAGGACGAAAGGCCGGAGAGCAAATCTATCACCACCTCTTGGCCTCAAAGTTACAGGTAGTATCATCTTATCGCACATATCTATATTTGTTTCTTTCTACATCTAGCTATGGTGTTCTCTATGTTTGTTCTGTTCTTGTTGTGCAGATTCTGTATTTAGCAGTGAAGCACTTGGTTTCTTGAATGCTGTTATATTTATATGGTACCAGATATTTAGCTTTACCTATTCATTTTTGGCTAGGAGAGATATTTAGAAATGGGATTGAAATGCTTTCATCATTCATATTTTGAAGCTTCTTCAAGTTTTTTCATTCTGTTTCGGCCATGAATATCAATAGTTTATGAGTTTGAATGGATCCAGTAACATCAGTAAAGGATAGCTATGGGCTTAAGGTAGGCTATGTAATGTTATCAAAAGGCCAGAGCATTTTATGTCTTCCCTGGATCCTTCTTCAGCTTAGCGGAACTTGGTAGGATGCACTTATATTGCTGAGTACTGCCTCTATTGAAAAGATTTTCCTTCGTCATGAGGGATTGGTGGTTAATCCCTGTGAACCATCTTTGGAAGTGAAGGAGTTGTATTTGTCCTTGCTACATTTATCAATGGTAGAAACCATATTTTGGATATTACCTTTCATCGAACGGCTGATTCTGGAAGACTGAACCAATTTCCATAACTTGTGTGTCATAACATCTGGCCAGAACTATACCAACTTTTAGACAGTCTGCTAGATATTTTGATTGAAATAAGTGCCAGAGATCCACTCTCCTCCTCCAATCATGTACCAGCGTTTCTTATTTGCATCGGTTTTCAGTTGTTTTTGGAGAGGATAAAAAATACTGGTTTGATCAAAAGTACAACCATCACTCCCTCATGTGCAATTCTACCAGCTGCAAATAATTTCGCTCTTAGCTTTTAAGATTTAGAATCAATTCCAATGGTTCTTTGTTAATTTGTTTTAAACTTGCATAACTGGATTATATATTTGAGAAATGGTGACATTAGTCATCTCACTTGGACTGTGTTCAAACTCTGGTTGATAATGCTTGGTATCTCATATCCTTGTATCAGGCAGTCCATCGATTTATACAGTAGTGTACCATCTCCAAGTCTTAACTTCCTGGGGACGCCTACGTTATCATGTTTAGGCAGCTCATGTATCTCTTATTCATTAACAAGAAGATACACTCCTGAAGTACTCCCTTCTTCGCAAAACCTCTATTACCACCAGTAGCAGATGCACGTCGGCCACCAGAAAGGCGTAGTTCACATTCTCTGCTGCCCTCCATTCAAGGGAGGCCTTCCTTAAGAAAAGCAACTGCTGACAAGAAATCATCCAAGGTCTCACATGAGGTTTCTCTTCCTAGCCAGAGTTCATATGGACAAGCTGTGGTGAATGGTAGGTTTATTTGATTGAACATCCATCAATCTACATAGAAATGCAGGAATATTAAAGAAGCATTTATCAGAGGAACTGCATAATTAACTTGTATGTTGACGTGAATGTTGATGATTCGTACTTCAGTAATCTGTCCTTATTCAACTTCTAGATGTAGGAATATGAACTTGCTCGCTTTACTGTAAATTAAAAAGAAAAGCCTAAATTTGCTATAATCTATTCACTCACTGAGAACTTTGATGGCTTGCATAATATTCTAAATCCTTTTCTTCTATCTGTAGATATATATTCTACCTATACATTTGATCCTTTTCCCTTTTCACTGATGTAAGGAAGTTCGTCCTTGCAGTTCCTTGCAAAATGAAATAAAATATCAAATCAGAAACTATCATGAAACATCTAGAACCGTTTGAAGGCCTTGACAATTCTGATTTTGCCTTTGCATTTAGCTGCTAATGTGCTCATGGTGAATGAAGACACATAAAAATTATGTACATTTACTTTTCACAGGCATAAATGTTCTTTGTGGTGTTGGAATTCTTTCAACTACTTGTGCTGTCAAAGAAGGTGGATGGGTTGGGCTCTCAATTCTGTTTATCTTTGCTGTTGTTTCTTACTACACTGGGATTCTCCTGCATTCCTGTTTGGACAGTCAACCTGGGCTCGAGACTTACCCGGATATTGGCCATGCTGCCTTTGGTAATGTGGGACGTATTGCTACATCTGTAAGTATATTGTAAAATTGTCATTTTCTGAATGCTTGTTTGATGGTCCCCTTTGTCTTTGAGGATTTCAGAAACTTTTTATTGGCCTTAACAATTTTGGAGCCAGAGTGGTTTTTTGGACTCTCTGAAGTTTACTTGGGAGGGTTGACAATGATAACTTTTGTTATAGCTGAAGAAATTGTATATGATGTTACAATTCGATACCTTCTTATTAACTCTAAATGGAAATGATACCTTTCTGTCTCTAGGGTACTGATAGTTAATTTGTTGCCTTTTCAGGTTTCACTCATGCCAGATCCAAAAGCTAGATCATATTTATGCAGCCTCTTTGTCACTGCTGCTTTGATTTGTTGCGTATACTTCATCGGAACTGCATTCCTTGCGAAGGATGACATGGTAAGTGTCTTTCTTTTAGTTCTTTTTAATTCATTCCATGGGACATGGACTTTGCTTTAATTACCCTGCTGTTATAATGGTTTGCTTCAATGGGTATCACATAAACATTTCTGAGGGCACTTTGGGCTTTGACGCTACAACTTCTGGTTAACTTCAAATATCAGGCGGACTTTGTTTCTCCTCTTTCCCCTCTTTCAAGAGCTGTGTTGCAGGATTTTGGTAGCATTTTACTAAGTGCAACAAATATTAGTTTCGAAGAATTGCAAGATCTTCAACATTCACATTTGGATAATCTGTACTGTGGTATATTAGAAGAGAGATGATGTCAAGATGTGGTAAAAATTTAGCAAAAGCCTTAGTTATATTGATTTAACAATTTTTAAAGAAGACAGAACCTAATTATTCTTTATTGCTATCCTTTGCTTTTTAGGTTTCTATAACCCTCTATAAAGCATGCATCATGATATATTGATTTATGCCTTTTAACGTGCCTTCGCATCGCGCTACTGTAGTTATTATTCAATAGAAAATGTTAGCCAAAGGCTATCATTCAGGAGAAAATATTCACTACAGAATCAACTGCCGTTACTCCATTTTTTGTATCAGTACATAGCTGCTCTTATAAACTAATAATGTATATTGCTTTTGCGTGTTAACCAAGGATATTTTCAATCAATACTTAACTGCTCTTATCAACTAATATATACTGCTTTTGCATGGGAGGGAACCTTACTAACAGGTCTCAAGCTCCCACGCCTTGCGTGGGAAGCAGACCCTAGTATTTGTATAGATTGGACTGTGATTTCTAACTTCTTGCTGGTGTTGTAATATGTGGGCCCAAATTATATGAGGTTCTTAATGAATTGTAATTTTTGTCTTAATAATCTAAGTCTCATTACTTGTTCTTTATTATTGTACTCCTCCCCTTACCTACTTCTTTTACTCTTTTATGACAGATAAATGCTATTCATACTAGCTTTTGGAAGATATCTATGGTTATGGTTGAAGAATGTTGAAGACAAAATTGCATTTTGCTCATGGAGTGGTTCATTTAAATGTTCTTCAATTTCTTAAACTGTGATTGCTTTTGTAAATGTACCTTATGTACAAGTGATATTTTGGACAAATGTTATTTTTGTAGGCATTAGTTGGGTAATGTACACTTGAATTTGGCATTTGAGAATGCTATATTATTACCATGTAATCTAATGCAAATACTTTTGGTTATCAATCGTTCATGTTTATTTGTATGGTTTGTTTAAAATCAATGATTTAGCAATGATTACAGGCCAAATTATGACTATTAAGCTATTGAGAAATTATCTAATGACAAAAAAAAGTTGTCATAAAATAGAAAATAAAAACTCCTTGTCATAACAGAGACTGTCACTAAATCTAAGCTAAATTTGTGACGACAATTGTTGTCAGTAAAATAGTTATATACAATGGCTTTCGGTGCTTTTTAGTGACGATCTTAAGTAGAGCATTTTTGACAAAAGGTCAATTCGTCAATAAAATACTTCCGGATTGTTGTCACTAATGACAACTATTTAGTGACGACATTTTAGGTCGTCACTAAATAGTTGTCATTAGTGACGACAATCTGGAAGTGTTTTATTGACGACTTGATCTTTTGTCAAAAATGCTCTACTTAAAGTCGTCACTAATGAGAACTATTTAGTGACGACATTTTAGGTCGTCACTGTTTACTTTTACCGACGGGGATTTAGTGACGACTTTGTGACGATTAAAAAGTCGTCAATAAAAGGTATTTGTGACGATATTTGTATGTTCTGTGATGATTTTGTGTTGTCACTGATGAACAATTTTCTTGTAGTGAACACAAGGCTAATTTGGCAGCTTACCCGGGTCTGTTGCAGCCTCTGCCTATACCTGATAAAATTTGGACAGATGTCTCTATGGATTTCATCAAATGCCTCCCAAAATCTCAAGGCAAACAAGTCATCATTGTGGTAGTAGATCGGTTGAGTAAATATGCAGATTTCTATGCACTATCTCATCCCTATTTAGCACTGGAGGTTGCTCAATCTTTTATGGATCACATCTTCAAAATACATGGTCTTCCTCAGACCATTGTGAGTGATAGGGACTCCATATTCCTTAGCAATTTCTGGAAGGAACTGTTCAAACTATTAAAGATCCAATTGCAGTTTTCTAGCTCCTATCATCCCCAATCTGATGGGCAAACAAAAATTGTGAAAAGGTGTTTGGAAGGGTATTTGTGTTGCATGGCTAGTGAGCAGCCACTATCATGGTACTTCTGGCTACCCTTGGCAGAATTTTGGTACAACACTAATTTCCATTCAACCACCAAGATCACCCCATTCCAGGTGGTCTACGGGCAGCCACCTCCCATTCACATCCCTTATCTACATGGTTCTACTGTAGTTGAGGTCATAGATAGAAGCTTGGCTGCCAGGGAAAAGGTACTCCATCTCCTCAAGCATAACCTTCGAAGGGCTCAACATCGCATGAAACAGATAGCTGATGCACATAGAACTGATAGAGAGTTTGCAATTGGAGACTTGGTTTATGTCAAGCTGCACCCTTATAAACAACACTCCATCAAATCCTCTAGCTGTCAGAAACTAGCTCCAAGGTACTTTAGCCCTTTTCCGGTCATCGAACGAATAGGGAAGATGGCCTACAAACTCCAACTTCCTGACCATGCACGTATCCACCCAACCTTTCATGTCTCCTTGTTAAAAAAGAAGGTGGGATCTCATCTAGTCGCACCACAATTACCATCTGCCATCACTGATCATGGCCATTTATTGCTCGAACCAGTAGCCATTCTGGACAGGCGCATTGCAACCGAGGAAATCAAGCAGCAACTCACGTGTTGGTCCAATGGAGTAACTCATTTCCAGAGGATGCAACGTAGGAATTCTTGCATGACTTAAAGCAGAAGTTCCCTACCTTTAGTCCTTGAGGACAAGGACTTTCTCAGGAGGAGGCATCTGTTACGCGCATAAATATTTACCATGGGCATTTTAGTATTTTCTTTTTGCGTTTGTTTCTTCTGTTCAGATTGCATGAACCCAATTAACAGAAATAGAAAAGCTATGCATGGAAAGTTCACGTACAGGTCACATGCATGGCATCAGAAATAGAAAGTCAGGAAAAGGCATGGCAATGGAAGTTAGTTATAACTAACTCTCCTCCCACCGCCTCTCTACTAGTATAAAAGATCAGTAGAGCAAGGAGAATATCATTGAAAAACTTTGTAACAATTTCATGTTCCCCAAATCTTTTGTCTACATCTGATCATCAATAATATCCACTCCCTCATCATCAAGAGGTGTTCTCCATTTGTTAATCTCTTCTGGTAGGGAGCTTTTGGTCTCTTCCTACCTTTTGTATCAGCAAGTGGACAGAAAACAAGAAACACCTACAATAAAGGGGAAAAAAGCTAAAATGGAACAAAAAAGTAAACCCAATACTCCGGTATTTGATGCTGGAGATGGATAGTTTGCATCCACCTGTTGATTTTGCTGGAGATGAATAGGTTTACTTGGGGCTGATACCGCTAAAAATATAAGGTTGGAATTGAAGGAAGTTTGTGATGGTTGAAGATGATACAAACATTCAATTGGAAATTCCCTCCGAGAAAGAGATGAAATTGACGAAGAATGAGGTGGAGAAGGAGTTTTGTGGGTTGGATTTTTGGGAGAAGATGGAATCCGGCGTTCATGAAGTAGTGGCAGCTCAGGAGTAGAGCTGCAAACGAGCCGAGTCGAGTCGAGCTTTGGGCTAATCAAACCGAGCCTCAACTAAATTTTACCAAGTTCGAACTCGAGCTCGAACTCGACAAGCTGGCAATTTAAAGCTCAAGCTCGAGCTCGAAAGAAATAAAAAATAATTATTTTATTTTTTAAAAAATAAATAAAATAATATTTTTTTCTCAATAAATAATAAAATAAAGGATATATATGTAATTTTACTATTAAAATAAGAAAATAAGAAAATATATATATACTTAAAATAAAAAAAATAAAAAATATTATATATATATATATACTCGAACTCACGAGCCGGCTCGCGAGCTAACGAACTTAATATTTTGACCTCGAGTTCGAACTTGATTTCGACTCGAGTTCGATATTGATCGAACTCGACTCGAGCTTGACTCGAGCCACTCGCGAGCGGCTCAATTCGTTTGCAACCTTACCTAGGAGGACGACGCCTGGAGGGAGGAGAAGGAGGAGAACCACCCGTGCTAAAGGATTGGACGGCGCTCTTTGTCTGACGAGGACAACACGTGGCAGATACGTAATGTCCGGCTTAGTGACGTGTCAATACAGTCATTCATACACGTAAGCATATTTAATGACATGGCATCCATGCCATCATCACATGGTTTATCTGACTCACTATACGTGGTCTGCAATTTCCTTCACCTTCTTTATAGTTAGGTCATTGAATTTGAATTTTCTAAGTCTTAAAAAGTTAGGGTTTGGTTTTTATTTCTGGCAAGGTTTTTTTGTAATTAATTTGTTAGTTCAATTTATAGATTCACTCTTTAATTCATGTAGAACACATATTTCTTTTTTGGTTAGTGATTTAAAAGTGGCCTTTTAAACTATGTGTTTTCACACGATTTTTTAATTGCCTTTAACAATTTATTAATTGTCTTCGACAATGTATTAATTTTTTTTTAATTTTCTAGGTTTCTGGGATTAGAAAATTTTTATGCAGTTTTCAATGTTTTTCTTTTAGACTTTGGTAGAAAGCAATACACATCAGACTATTTAGATTTTTTTACGTTTTTGACTTAAGAGCAAAATACATCTGTTCGCCAAATGAAATTATGTTTTCGTTTTGGTTTCTATTAGTTGTGAATAGGTTTAGAAGGTTGCTGCGTTACTATGAGTTGATTGATTCTGAATTCTAAATCTTTTGTTAATGCTTCATTCAAAGTAATGGATTAGAATGGTATGTAACATTCTTTTGTTAACATTCCTATAACCTAATCTATCATAATCTAGGATGAGGGGAAGCCATTGAAAGCATATAGTCTTGAAAGCAGTCACATATAGTGGCAATTTGATGGGAGGCAAGTGTTGGACCATTAACTTCCTAACACCACCAGAACTTAAATGCTTGACAGTGACCACCAGGCCAAAGGGCCGGTGGTGCGTGATAATGTTTAGTGGCAAGGTGATAACTTGGGATATCAGTAGGTCCTATATTAGTAGGTCCTATATTTACCCTTATATATATAATTAAAAATAAAAAAATTGGAATGATTATTCTTCTTTTTTTTTCACTTTAAGAGATCCAAAAATATAAAATAAAAGAGTTTTTTCAAATTTCTTTTTTCACACTTATTAATACTAGGAAAAGAAAAAGAGATAGGAAAGAAGGAGACAGAAAATTAGGTTTTGCAAAGAAAAAAATAAAAAAAGTGTAACATTATCATATTAATTTAAGATTGTTAGGATTAGGATTGAAATCTGGTGGTAAACAATAAAGCAAAATAATAAAAGTATTTAATTCTTTCTTATTTATATTTTTTAAAAAAGAATTGAGTTCTCTCTCTCTCTCTCTCTCTCCCCTTCTCTCCCTTCTAATCTTTCTATTTTTTTTAATATTAATAAGATTGTCAAGAAAAAAAAGATTAATACTTTGATTTTTTTTCTTGATAATAAAGAGGAGAAGAGCCATTCTAAATTTTTTTATTATTTTTATTATATAAAAAGGAGGGTATTTTCTTCTAAAGTTCTTTAACTTGCTAAATTGATTTACTGGTGGGATAAATTGCCAAAAAAATAACTCTATGGGGTAAATTAATAATGAGGCTATAATTTATGGGGGTAAAATGATAATAACTTTAAGGGCTGGACTTGATTTTTTACTTTAATTAATAAATTTCATTAATTTTGGAGGTAAAGTGACTAAAGAATAACGTTAAGGGGGAAATTGATAGTGGCATCGAATGTTAAGGGAGTAAAGTGATAATAATCCTTCAAGATGAAACATTAAACTAAATTCAATCACTAAATTTTGTTTCTTTCTGTTGCTTAAATTATAAGTTTGTGCCAACATTTATCCATACACGACTATGCCATGAAACAAAATGTTAGGATTGGGCCGACAAGCAATGGATGCAGAATAATTGCATCCAAAAGTTGTACAAAAGGGAGACTTTTATAGTTCTATGAGATGTAATCAGTTCACGCCACCTTGGGGATGATTTTTCTTGTTTTTTTTGGCCCTTCTTCCAAAATTTTTTTTTGAAAGACCCTTCCAATTTTCAAGGTAGTGTTGGTTTTATCCTTTAAAGATGCAAACCTGTCCAAATTAAAATGCAACAACTTTTGACCACGCTGAGAATAAGACATGCATTCTAAAGAGTGAGTTTCAATTGTGCATTAATTGTCCATTCAACTACTTACCCTAAAGGATGGATTTAATTCATTAACTAAGTTTGACGTTATTTACGATCTTGGTTAGAATTTAAAATTCCACATCGACTTTATTTTGTGCAAAATTAAGACTTAAACTAGTAGGTAGTGATATATAAGAGATAGAATTGGAAACAATGTCGAAACTAAGAGAGACAAAGGGTGCGTTTGATAAAACTGAAATCTGAAATTTGAAATCTGAATACATTAAGTTGAATAGTGCTATGGTACTGATGCTATTGAGTGATTAAATATAAAATAATAGCAGTTGACCAGAACATCCGATTTTCTTTCCTTTTGTGATAGTTTACAACCATTTGCGTCCTTTTTTTGTGAATTAAATAATTCATCCAAAGGTACATGTAAAATTTCCACCTAAATCGGTAAGATTGTCTTATAAAATGATAAGTTTTAAGTGCTTAACAAAATTTAATTTTTTACTATTGAATTTTAATGAAATTTACTATATTTTTTGTCAAACTTACTCAATTTAGCAATAGGTAAGTTTTGAGGTAAATTAGTAAGTTTGTCCAATAAAGTAGCAAAATTCAAAAGTTACCTTTTTATTAGTAAAATTTACTATTTATCTAACAAAACTTACTATTATTTAAACTTACTAGTCTACCTGTATGTTAGTTTTTTAAGTAAAATAATAAGTTTGTGCAATAAAAAAGTAAACTAATAAATTTGTGCAAAAACTTACTATTACCTTTTTATTAGCCAAATTTACCATTTATCTGACAAGAACTTACTATCGACCTCATTAAACTTACTAATCTAGCTGTATATAAGTTTTTCAACTAAAATGGTAAATTTGGACAATAAAGTAGTAAGTTTTAGCCATCCATATAAGTTATCTTTTCAATGCACAAACTTTTTGTTTATCTTCCAAAACTTACTATAATTGAAAAGAATTTACTAACCTAGCTTTAAGTAAGTTTCACAAATATATTGGGAAGTTTTGGCAATGAAGTAGTATATTTTATAAAAACTACCTTTTATCAATAAGACTTACCATTTGTCTTTCAAAACCTACTATTATTTTAATTAAATTTACTAACCCAAATTTGCATAAGTTCTACGTATAAACTAGTAAGTTTGTGCTATTAAGTAGTAAATTTGTCAAAACTAATGCTTAACAAATCAGTATTCAAACTTACTATTTTCATAACATAATTTACCTTATAATCAAATTACCTTACTACTTTCTCATCTAATTTTATTGTTATCAAGTAGATCTTAGATGGCCTGGGTCTCATATGATTAATTGAGAATTAAAGATGAGAACTGGGCCTTTTTGGACGGGTAAAAGAGTCAGGTCGTGGACTAAAATTGAGAATTACCTGGAGAAAACCTTGATAGGTTTATTAGGGGTTTTGCTCTAACTAGCCTGACAACATATAGCTGCTAATTTGCTTTGATCGTCCCTCCCTTTTCCTTTCGCCAGCTCTTGCACTATCCTTCTAACTAACCATTCCCTCTAAATTCAAAAAGGGCGAAGCGGGCTGCTTAGCCAATATCCAAGTAAATCATGGCCTTGTTTGACAGGCAAGTTTTTTGTTACAAGTTTTTTAAAAACTTTAGCTACAATAATCTCAAAAAATTTCTCAAAATTTTTAAATTATACACTTCAAAATATTCAAAAATTTACAAACTTTAAAATTTTTTTAAAAAACTTCTCCAGAAAGTTACAGTAAAGTTTTAGACAAATACCTAAAAAACTTACTTGTCAAACGGGTTTTAGGGTAAATATTTCTATCTTATTTCTGACAATTCGTTGTCTTGAGTTTTCTTGGTTATGTGCTGGGGCTCTTGCCATCTCATTTTGCATCTCATGTTTTGTCTTTATCTAAGCCTGTGCCTTTAGCTAAGAGTTTTTAAGGTTTTTCTAATATGGAAATTTAAAATTCACTCTTTGGGATAAAAATCTAGTCCTTTTCTTTTTCTTTTACAACCTTTGATTTGTTTTCTCTTGCAGCAATTTCTTGGTTATTGTGTCTTGAATTTTTCTTAGATATGCCTATCAAGGTTAATTTTTGGTCTCTGTGTATGCTTTTCAGTTGTAGTAAGTCCAATTTTACTTGTCTATTAAGTTTCATTTGATTTGGGATTTTGGGTTGTGGAAGTTGTACACATCTAATTTTTTTGTAGAAGTTAGTCAATCAATGGTATGCAAATAGACAAAAACCAAGAGTGGTGTAGTAAATTTGATTGTTTATTTATTGCATGAGGTTTTGATAATCTTTTACGTATATTAAGTTCATAAAATGAAGAAAAGAATCCTTACTTTAGGTTCTTGTAACATGCCGTTTTACATTGTTGACATTTAGCATGATTTTCACTACTTAGATGTGTCAATTGTGCATCGTGTAGTAATAAAAGAAACCACGACTATCTTTTTCATTGATGGCATTCACATTTATCTCTGATTAGAACACTTCCCATGGATAGATGCAGTTGAGGCTGGATTAAAAACTTAAAATGACAAGTATTCCTTGTTTTTGTTGCTGAAGTGATGAATGTAGGTTCTAGCATCATGCTGGACAACAAAAAGAGGACAATTGATGTAGATGATAGGCCTATGAGGTCATCTGAGAAATCATTGATCTCTAAGTTGGTATTAATTGGAAAGCTACTGTTGATCGGCTTGAAAACTTATCCTTTGAGGACTAAGACTGTTAAGATTTGATTCCATTGACGATGCCACAAAACTTTACTCATGTTATAGTAAAATGGTAAGCTTCAGTACTAGAGACTGTGATCAATGGAAGGATAAGCATGGTATATTAGCGGTTCAAAGAAAATTTTGCTAAGTCCAATTAGATGTTAAAGTGCTAGTAATAGAGGTGATAATGAATTGGCTCAATAAGTATTTATATTTGTTTGTATGGTGGATTATTTGCATGAATTTATCTTATCATTAATGTTTTCGAATTTATGTACCAAACATTTTGTGTGGTTCCTAGCTAGTCTCACACTTGAGAAATACAGATTCATAATAATGACAACCAAGTACTCTTGGTCGGCACAACAGCAGGTTTCTATGGATGGGTCTTGTATTGAAAAGTGACCTCAATTGAAAGAATCATCTACGTATCCATAACTGCTGCTGGCTAATACTTCACACCAACATACTCCAATTTTATACACAAGTGTGCATATGGAAAATACACAATATTGAAGGTAAATTCTATATTGTATTCAACTAATAAAAGACAGGTGTGGAAAGGTCAACAATAATGGCGAAGAAGCAAGCACGTTGCAAGTTCATATGTACGAAGGATGAAGGTAATATTTCTAAAAAAGCAAGTGTTGACCTATAACAGGCGCGGACAGTTTGGAAATGTTGATGGGCCCAACGATCGTGAGGCAGACTGTGGAAGGTGGAAATGCATTGGGGTGTGAGGGAATTCACATAAATATAATGGGCCTAGAAATAAAATACCGAAGATGATAAGTAGCGTAAGTAGCACTAAACGGCCATGGGGGGGCCAGCAATAGATGTGTGTTTGAAAACAAGTAGTGCGCTCGGAAGTGAAGAAATGATTTGTTAAAGAAGAAGGCAAAGCGAAATACAAAGAAGAAGGCGGGGGTGGCGGCAGGCGTAAGTTCAGGCGCAGGTGGTGACGGTGGATATAGCTGAGCAAGGACGTTCCGTTGTTGTGCTGACTGAATGCAGTGGTGTAGTACAAAAGTAGAGAAATCAAACGTAAGTTCTTTCGTCCATAACTTTGAAATAGTAAAAGGGAAGGGTTTAATAATAGGAGATTGATTAAAATAAAGGGCAAAACACACAGCGTCTAGTATGGTGAAGGTTAGATTTGTTGTAAGACCTTCTGTTGGAGCACATAAACATAGCAATGATAGAGAAATAAAGATTACGAAATACTGCGACTAAGACCCAGCGGCTTTGAGCAAAGAGGAAATGATACAGGAAAATTATCCCTGTTAATTTGTTCACCTAGCATTGTGTGCATAAGATTACCACTGAACTGCTGGTCCACTAATTTTTATAATTTTTTTAAAGGAAAATTTTCAGAAATGATCAAACACGTGAAGAAGACATTGTAACGGGACAAAAGACAAAGTGATTTGGATGGCTATGTGGACTTGCTGCTTTACTTTCTAAATTGGCTCCCTGACTATATTGCAACAGCTTTTGCGAAGACAATTCAAAAAACTCACAGTAAAGGTTCAGCTTGACGCTATAAATGAATGTGCATGGACGATAGTAGCATTTTGTCCTAAAGGTTGACATAATTGCTTCAGCCCCACTTCTAATTATAGACACATAAATCTTAGAGTAACCTTTTTTGTCTGCTTTTTCTCAAAGTTGTGAGCTACAGAATCGTCTCTTAACTTCAATGATCATACATATATATATATATATGTTTTTTTCATAAATAGTCATGGGCTTAATTTTGATGTTACAAACGAAAGCATATGGATATGTTTAAAAAAATGTTCAGCGACCATGGTTAGAAATAACAATGAACCACACACGTCTTGTAATTATTTGGCAAGATTGTTTTTTAAGCTTGTGACATGGTGGAGGAAACACAGGATGGAAGGCTGAGGATGGATGGTGGTGGCAAAAAAAGGTCATTTGACCTTAACCTGGAACCTGAGTGTGATAGAGATTCAGACACCCCAAAAAGTAGTGGTTCAAATGGAGGACATCAAGATGATGAGATGGATGAATTGGTGGGTGCAATAGGCATGGATGATGTAATGAAATTAACATTTGACACGGAAGAAGAAGTTGGGAAATTCTACAATTTGTATGCAAAACTAAACGGATTTGGGTTTCGCAAAAGTAATGGCAAATAAGATGCAGATGGCATTTCAAGGTTTCGAAAATGGGTATGTTGTTGTGAATGATACAGGGATGAAAAGTGGTTAAAGTATGAAGGCCAGAAAAATGAAACAAAACCAATCACAAGAACCGGGTGTGGGGCTTGCATTTGCATGAAATGTGACATAAAATCACTAAAGTATGTGGTGACATTGTTCATTATGGAGCATAATCATAAAAACCGGGTGTAGGGCTTGTTTTCGCATGAAATATGACATAGAATCGCTAAAGTGTGTAGTGACATCGTTCATTATGAAGCACAATCACCTGCTAGCATCAGAAGCAAGTGTGCAACACATTAGGTCACATCGAAAAGTCAGTGATGCAGAGTATGCGCAGGCCAAAAGTTTGAAGATGGTTGGGGTTAGAATCTGTCAGATAATGAAACATTTTGTTATCAAAGCCAGAGGGTATAGTAACGTGGGATTTTGTATTAAGAATCTGTATAACCGAATAGATGAGGAACGTAGAAAAGATATTTTTAATGGTGATGCAAAAGGGACACTTGGGTTCTTGGCAGCGAAAAAGGATGTTGATGACATGTTCTTTTATAAAACACAATCATAAGAACCGGGTGTGGGGCTTGCTTTCGCACTAAATATGACATAGAATCGCTAAAGTATGTGGTGACATCGTTCATTATGGAGCACAATCACCCGTTGGCATCAGAGGCAAGTGTGCAACATATTGGGTCACATCAAAAAGTCAGTGATGCAGAGTATGTGCAGGCCAAAAGTTTGAAGATGATTGGGGCTAGAATCTGTCAGATAATAAACATTTTGTTATCAAAGCCGGAGGGTACAGTAACGTGGAATTTTGCATTAAGGATCTGTATAACCGAATGGATGAGGAACTTAGAAAAGATATTTTTAAGGGTAAAATACATAAAACCCCCCTGTGGTTAAGGAAATTGACACGAAACTTCCTTATTGTTTAGAAACACTCACTTAACCTCCCTGTGCTTTGCACTTCTTAGGATTTTACCTGCTAACCGGCTGGAAAGCTAGTGAGTGATATTGACGCGACCTAATGGTCACTTTTGACTAGAAGAAACTCGTTTTCATTCCAATTTTGCCCCAACCCCCACCTCCTCCTCCTCTGCCTCTGTCTCCCTAGCCATCAGGATGCTCTTCACCGCCGCTAACGATAATAAGGTCGGGATCAAGCACGGCGATTCCAATATCGGGGGATCTCTTTGGGATGGGGCACTGTTCTTGGGTTCTACCAGCCCGCCCATAGCGTCCGCCAAGTTCAAACCGCCATTGCGGTGGACTAGGTCAACTTGCTCCAGACCGATGCTGCCGATTTACTGAGGGACGACACCATCAATGATCGGGTTGAGCTGCGGGTGGTAGGGGATGTTGGAGCTAAGATCCGGATTCTTGGCTTTAATCCACCTAGGGTCCTGTCTAGTAGATTAATTTATTGGTAGTAATTTCTACTTCCCATTGTCACTGCGAACAGTACTCCACTACCAAAATTTACCATCCTACAATTAATTATTGTAATTGTTTTCGCAGCCCATTATCACTCGAAGCCCCCCACAACACACCAAAAAGAAAAAAAACCAGTGGTATAGTTGTTTTATGGATTCTTTCTGTTAGACAAATTGCCAAATGCTCTTTCCAGTGGTTAGGATTTTACCTTCTTCTTCTTGGCTATAGGTTTAGGATTTCTCTCTCAAAACATGAAGTACCGCTCAAGCCCGACCGATCTTCACCATAACTCACACCACTCTGCACAGAAACACCTTCTTCTTGGTTATAGGTTTAGGGTTTCTCTCTTATTTTCAGAAGTCTGCTCCAGATTTACTAATTGCATTTGTAACTTTTCACATATTATATATGAGGGTATTTTGGTATTTTATATTATTACCAGCTTCCCAGCCAATTAGCAGGTAAAATCCTAAGAAGTCCACAGCACAAGGAGGCTAAGTGGGTGTTTCTAAACAATGAGGAAGTTTCGTGTCAATTTCCTTAACCACAGGGGAGTTTTATGTATTTTACCTTATTTTTAATGGCGATGCAAAAGGGACACTTGGGTTCTTGGCAGCGAAAAAGAATGTTGATGATATGTTCTTTTATAAATATCATGTAGATAACGAAAGAAGATTGGCAAGGTTGTTTTGGATAGATTCTAAATCCTAGCTAGACTTCAGTACATTTGGAGATGTATTGGTGTTTGATACGATATACAAAACAAATAAATATCGCAAGCCACTGGTTGTACTTGCAGGAGTAAACAACCATTTGAAACATACGAGGATTGAAAGAGGATTGAACAACTATAAGAAAATTGAACAAAAATACGAGTAAACAACTATTTTCGGATATTCACTGCTATCAGGTAAGAGGATTGAAACATACGAATGGGTCCTAAGTACATTTATAGAGGCTATGGATGGTAGAAAACCAGTAGCAGTGATAACAAATGGGGATAGTACAATGCGAAAAGCCATAAAGAATATTCTCCCCGATGCTTGTCATAGGCTATGTTCGTGGCACTTGCATAGAAATGCATCGAGTAATATTCGGTGTGAAGATTTCAATGACAGGTTGTATAACCTGATGGCGAAAAAGTGTAGCATACAGGAGTTTGAGGATTGGTGGCTAGCTTAGTTAATGAATGTGGGGTGAGAGAGAATGACTGGGTAAAAAAGTTGTACCACAAGAGAAAGTTATGGGCAGAGGCCTATTTACGCGGGTAGTTTTTTGCAGGAATAAGAAGTACTCAAAGGTGTGAGAAAATAAATACTTTTTTGAACGAGTACTTGAACGATAAAATGCGACTATATGAATTCGTTCGAAATTTTGATTTGGCAATAGCATGGTTTCGACATACTAAGAGCAAAGTAGTTCACACAAGCGAAAACACAAATCAGTGTTAACCAAAATTCTGCCCGAACTAGAAAACAGTGCAACAGAGGTGTTTACAAGGAATGTGTTCTTCGTGGTGAGGAAGCATTTGAACAAACAAGGGCGTCTAGTTTCTGAGGGTTGGAATAAGAAGGGAGAGAGTCGCACATATTATTACTCAAAATATTGTGGACATAAAATAAGTTGGAGAGTGGATTATCATAGGTCACGGAGAAGCTAATCTGCTCTTGCATGAAATTCAAGTCAAAGGGAATTCCTTGTGCTCATATGTTTCGTGATGGTGGTTGAAGGAATGAACATGATCCCAGAATCATGTATTTCAAAGTGGTGGACAAAGAGAGTGAGAAATAATAATAGGATGATAGCATTTGTTGCACCCGAACAGATGACACAAATGGCCATATATGGCACTTTAAAGTCCAGTTATAATAGTATGTGTTACTATGCCTCCTACATGGATGATGAGTTTAATAAACTGCAGCAGATGTTTGACAAGCATTTAGTACAGCTGAAGGAGAAATGCATTGATAGAGAATATGGGGGAGACGGATTTGTAATGGATTCAAGAGTGATGACCGATAGAAGTAGAAGAACATTCGAAGTGTTAGACCTGAAGGAATCTCGGGCTAAAGGTGATCACAAGCAAGCAGAAGCAAAGAAGAAAAGAAAGTGTGGACATTGCAAGTACAAACCAAAAAGTACGTAGTTATACAGTTGTTATTATTAAACATGAACCGGACATTGAATGTAATAAAGAAAAAGTAGGTAGTTTTTGACATGTTATTATGTGCATTAAAACATAAACTTAAATCCAAAGTCCATACAAAGTAAACTAAGTTAATGCCAATGCAAGAAAGTTGAAGTGGTGTAATGTTAGCGTTCTGATAGCTTAGTTGATGTGATTACTTGCAGGCACAAATGATTTAACATGTAATGAATTGGTTGAAGACTGCAGGTAGGCCATAACCAATGAACATGCCTATACAATAAAATTTGCCACAATACAGCGGTGCATCGTGATTGGATGAAAAATTGTTTGGATAAATCAATGAAAAATTCATTTAAAATTGGTATGGGCGGGAGCGAGTCTGGCGAATGGAGACTACAAGCATTTGTGGCTGAACGATGCGGTAGCAGTGGAAATGACACAGGTGACCAATAAAAAATTCCAGTTGAAAGAGAAATGATGAGTTGTGATGCTGAGGTTTGAAAAAGTTGTTAATTCGTCGTGAATTAAATGGTTCATTGATATTGGTATCACTGATAACCTCTCCACTGTGTGTGCAGGATGAACTTGAGAGGGGAAACGAATTCGTCAATACAATTAGGGTACTTGACCAAAATGGAACGGTCCATGTTTAAAAACATGGATGCGGGTATAGGGCGGTCGGCGTGAAATTTATACTGATATTTCAATTGGTGTATGCCTCGCCAAAATGGAAGGTCAATGCATAAAATATCAGTTGTTCACACAAGAATTTGGGCATGAATCTATATGGTACTTTTGTTACTTGTTTTTATGGTTGAGTTCAACTCTGCTATGAGTCATGTTTAACTTGCATGCTACTCGAAATGCCAGTCTTTAATGCAACGCTAAATTTCTAGTTAGTGATGGCTTATTGCGGTGACTATTGTTCTCTCTGTCTTTGCAGAAGGTTCAAATCCATTGCACTCCTGAAGTCACAAGGGTGTGCTAATTGGTCAAATTGCAAGTGCTGCTCTTTGGAAAAAGGCAAATGGGTTATATGACTTGTTGACCAAGGTCAACAATCTCCCCCTTTTTGATGATGACAAACAAAATGAAGATTTCTTTGATCAAATAAGTTCAAATAAAACTCCCCCTTAGAAAATGCCAACATACAAAGAAATTTCAATAAATCCTACTCCCCCTTTTGACATCAATCAAAAAGCAAACTCCCCCTTTATTTTCCAAATCAAGACCATATAGAATGACAAAACTTTCATGATACTAATTGTAAGTTTTTATAGAGTTCTTGGGAGTTAGTACAACATGATCTAGCAATCCACATGGATTTCATACCTTTTCTCATATTTTTCTTTACATAGCAATCATTTTGCATATGTCCAAATTGACAACAAAAGTGACACATGATAGAAGTATTTTGCACATAAGTGGATTTAATGCAACTAATTTTCTTACTTCTTATCATAGCAAACTTATTTGTGCCTTGAAAAGATTTGCTTTCTTTTGTTTGAGAAAACTTTTGTTTTTCATTTTGGAGAAACTCGTTCAAGTCATTAATTCTTTTCTTTAACACATTTTGTTCCTCCAACATTTTTTCATAAAACTTTGTTTTCTCTTCCAACTTCCTTTTCAAATTATTTTTGCAATCAAAAACATTTTTTTGATTTTTTAAATCATCATTTTCCATTCTCAAACATTTGTTTTCTTGAAAAAGTTTGGAGTTTTCTTCCAACAAATCATTTATTTTTGTTTTCAAATCTTTATTTTTAGCATGCAAGGTTTTGTGAATAATTTAGGGGAAGATGGATGTAGCATCACTGTGGCCCTGGAATCCCGTTATGGTGATCCAACATTTTCTAAGCTCTTTGGCAAGAGCATCCGCATTGATCGTATCCAAGGTCTGGCCGATGCTGTCACATATGAGCGTAATTGTGAAGCTCTGATGATGCTCCAGAAGAAAGGTTTGCAAAAAAGAAATCCATCAATAGCTGTTGTGACTACGCTATTTGGAGACAACGAAGTTGTTAGATTGCTCGAAGAGAATCATTTAGTAGACTGGACTGAAGTGGAACTGAATGGCTTGTTAGATAGTAAATCATATGACGTCTCGCAGAGAAGAGCAATTGCATTGGGTCTAAACAGGAAGCGACCTGCGCTGATAATTCAAGGTCCTCCTGGGACTGGAAAAACAGGTTTGTTGAAAGAACTTATTCCCCTTGCGGTTAAACAAGGTGAAAGGGTGCTTGTAACAGCACCTACAAATTCAGCTGTTGACAACATGGTTGAAAAATTGTGTGATAGTGGGATCAAAATTGTTCGGGTCGGCAACCCAGTGCGAATATCTCAAGCAGTAGCTTCGAGATCTTTGGTTCAGATTGTTAACGCCAAACTTGCAGATTTTCAAGCAGAGATTGAGAGAAAGAAGTCCAATTTAAGAAAGGACCTTAAACATTGTTTAAAGGATGATTCTTTGGCTGCTGGCATACGTCAGCTCCTGAAGCAACTGGGAAAAACAATGAAGAAGAAGGAAAAGGAAACTGTTAGAGAAATTTTGTCTAGCGCTCAAGTAGTTCTTGCCACAAACACTGGGGCAGCTGATCCGCTCATTAGAAGGTTGGACACCTTTGATTTGGTTGTTATTGATGAAGCAGGTCAAGCCATTGAACCGTCTTGTTGGATACCAATTTTGCTAGGAAAACGATGTATTCTTGCTGGGGATCAGTGCCAGCTTGCTCCTGTTATTTTGTCTAGAAAAGCTGCTGAAGGGGGTCTTGGAATATCTCTTCTAGAACGAGCAGCAAGTTTGCACAAAGGGATTATGGTAACCAGGCTGACTGTACAGTACAGAATGAATAATGCAATAGCCAGCTGGGCTTCAAAAGAGATGTATGGTGGACTATTGAAGTCTTCTTCAAGTGTCAGCAGTCATCTTCTTGTAGATTCACCCTTCGTCAAGCCCACATGGATAACACAGTGCCCTTTGCTTTTGCTTGACACAAGAATGCCTCATGGAAGTTTATCAATTGGTATCAGAGCTTGGTCTCTTTTGATCAAGCTTAACCGCTTAGAGTAAAGATCATGGCAACCATAAAAGTTTCTTTTTTAGAAGGGCAATCTATTGATAGACCACCTATGTTTAATGGTTCTTATTTTAGCATGTGGAAACAAAGAATGATGATTTTCTTACAATCCGTTTATATTGAATTATGGTATGTGGTAGAAGATGGTCCTTATGAAGCCAGAATAATTGACTCTATCACTAATTTGAGTAGATTAAAGACTAGACAAGAATTGAATGAAAAAGACAAGAGATACCTTTCTTTGAATGCCAAGGCCATGTGTATATTGTACAATGCATTAGATGTAAATGAATCTAGTAGGATTAAAGGTTGTAAATCAGCTAAAGATATTTGGGATAAATTGTGTGTATTTCATGAAGGTAACCAAGATATTAAAGAACAAAAGAAATCTTTGCTTGTTTCTCAATATGAATTTTTCAAAATGCATCCTCTTGAAAATGTTGATAAGATGTGTAGTAGATTTTGTGACATTATTCAAGATCTTAAATTGCTTGGAAAAGAATATTCTTTGGGTGAGAAAAATAGAAAGATTTTGAATGCCTTGCCAAAAGAATGGGAAAACAAAATAAATGCTATAGAAGAGGCAAAGGATTTAAATTCTATGTCCATTGAATCTCTTGTGGATACCCTAACCTCTTATGAATTAAAGCTGAAATTCAAAGTGCAAGAGGAAGAAAATGCAAGAATGTATAAGAGAGGCATAGCTTTTAAAGCATCTCAAGTGGGGGATAACCCATCCTTCATGGGTAATGAAATCATGGAAGTGGACAATGATATAACTCCTCACATCAAAAGTTTCAAAAAGATCTTCAACAAGAGATGTTCAAGAGGAGATTGCAAAATTACATGGGATGAATGCAATTCAAAAAGAGAAAAAGAAGAGTTGGCCCAAATGGCACTAATGGCCGTTGGAGAAGATGAGGTAAGTTCTTATCACTCTTCTTGTGATGAAGATAATGAAGATGATGATGTGAAAATTCTTATGATTAAAATGCATAAAAGTTTGAGAAAATCTTATGCTAAAAATAAAGATTTGAAAACAAAAATAAATGATTTGTTGGAAGAAAACTCCAAACTTTTTCAAGAAAACAAATGTTTGAGAATGGAAAATGATGATTTAAAAAATCAAAAAAATGTTTTTGATTGCAAAAATAATTTGAAAAGGAAGTTGGAAGAGAAAACAAAGTTTTATGAAAAAATGTTGGAGGAACAAAATGTGTTAAAGAAAAGAATTAATGACTTGAACGAGTTTCTCCAAAATGAAAAATAAAAGTTTTCTCAAACAAAAGAAAGCAAATCTTTTCAAGGCACAAATAAGTTTGATATGATAAGAAGTAAGAAAATTAGTTGCATTAAATCCACTTATGTGCAAAATACTTCTATCATGTGTCACTTTTGTTGTCAATTTGGACATATGCAAAATGATTGCTATGTAAAGAAAAATATGAGAAAAGGTATGAAATTCATGTGGATTGCTAGATCATGTTGTACTAACTCCCAAGAACCCTATAAAAACTTACAATTAGTATCATGAAAGTTTTGTCATTCTATATGGTCTTGATTTGGAAAATAAAGGGGGAGTTTGCTTTTTGATTGATGTCAAAAGGGGGAGTAGGATTTATTGAAATTTCTTTGTATGTTGGCATTTTCTAAGGGGGAGTTTTATTTGAACTTATTTGATCAAAGAAATCTTCATTTTGTTTGTCATCATCAAAAAGGGGGAGATTGTTGACCTTGGTCGATCAATCCTTGGTTTTGATGATTAACAAACCAAAATGTAGATTTGGGCTAATGTTTTTATGTGAGCAATTTGTTAGAACAGATTCTTGTGGCACAAAAGAAGAAGCAAAAACAGGGCACTCATGTGGGACGTCCGAAAGGAAGCTATCGGACGTCCGAAAGGATGAAGAACATCAGGAAGGATATTCTGTCGGACGCTCGTGAGGAAGCATCGGACGTCCGGAAGGATCGGACGCACCCCTCGGACGCACATCAATTGCATCGGACGTCCGAGAAATTTCGCAAAGATTTGATGACTCTCTGACGACGTTCGGACGCAGGGTTCGGACGTCCGACAGGTGGTTTGGACGCAGGGTTCGGACGTCCGACAGGTGGTTCGAACGTCCGACAGGCCAACAGCTAGTTTTGACAGCATTTAATATTTGACCGTTGGAGAGCCTTTTGGAGCCATTTCTCACCTTCTATAAACACCCCAAAGCACAAGAAGACATGGGACTTTTGCCAACACAAAATACAAGCTTACAAGTGAGATTTTTGAGTAGAAAGATTCTTTGTTGGTTGTATAAGGGGTTGGGGAAGTTGGGTTGTGAGGTTGCTCAAGTGAAGGTTATTCTCTAGGAGGAGTAAAACCTTGGTGAAGGTGAACCTATCACTTGAAGTGGTAAAACCTTGGTGAAGGTTGCCTCATTTGTATAAAATAGTTCTTAATTGGGTGAGTGGTCTTTCAAGTGTAGGTTGTTGAGGGTTAACTAGAATAGTTGTAAAACTCCTTGGCTCAACCAAAGAGTGTTTGGGGTGAGGAAGGAGTGAGCCTTCACTTGTACATCTTGGTTAGCATCACCATCAATTGAAGAGGCTATTGGTTTGATATTTGGTTTGCATTTCTTATCCTTTCTCTTTAATTAAGTTTTCTTTATTGTGCTTAAATTTGATATATCTTTGTGCATCATTGTGAATTTGTTTGTACTCATTGGGTTGCACCGGGCACTTACATGACTTCTGAAATTATTCGACACATAGTTTTTCCTTGAATTTTTTGATCCTTGGCTCCAAAAAAGAAAGTTCACTAGTTGAAGCTTTGGTTTTGAGATGAAGCGGATGATAATTATTCTTCTTTCTTGCGGATGGACATGCTGGATAATTATTCTTCTTTCTTGCGGATGGACATGCTGGATAATTATTGGTTGGGATAAGAGAGTAGGATACTGTGTTCTCTGGCATCCTGTGGCCCGAATTTTAGATATATGAATTATGACCCCAGCATCGCATGGCTTGCTGGACTATTTGATCCTAATATTTAGTCACCATTAAGCTTTCATATTTTGCAATGACTCGAGCATTCAGCATAATCAAATGCCCATGCTGGCTATAGCCATCAAATTCAAAAGTTCTTTTTCAAGTATTTTCGACAAAAACAGATGCTGTATCAATGAAACAGCAGTTATGCAATAGCATTTGGACTAGATTTAATTCCAGTTAGGAAAATTCTTAGTATCATTAAACCATGCAGCGGACTTTTATTCCAGTTTTCCACTTTTTTTTAGTAAGTTTTGCCTAAAAATTTATGAT
Organism: Coffea eugenioides; assembly: GCF_003713205.1. Taxonomy (NCBI): domain Eukaryota; kingdom Viridiplantae; phylum Streptophyta; class Magnoliopsida; order Gentianales; family Rubiaceae; genus Coffea; species Coffea eugenioides. The sequence continues at coordinate 39,035,411 of NC_040036.1, read as the reverse complement.
AAAAAATTTATAATAATAAATTAGTTTAAATGTCAGGCCCCATCAGAGGCACTCGACAATAGGAGACGATACGTGCATAAAAAATAGTTGACAATTTGTTGTTTACAGTAACCAAATTTGTTTCCAAAGCTTTTTACAAATGAAAATTAATACGAAACATTGCATATTTTGTGGCTCCATAACAAGCTTATATAATTATTGCGTACACGCTGAGATTTTAATTTGCATAGTACTGAATTCGATTTTACATATAATTGAATTAATTTTAAATAGGTAGTCCAAATCAGATAGCCACAATTTTATTGGCTTTATTCAGTTACTCATTTGAACTTAATAACATCGCATACCCATTTGGAAGTGCTGCATGAATAGAGAACTTAGAATGGAAGGTTAATAATGGTTCCATTTGCTAAGAAATTATAATTATATTAAAGGTAAATTATATTACTATTATAATTACATTAAAGGTAAATCTGCCAACCGAACACATAAATTATGTATATTTGCAATATCTTATAAATAGGTTTATGCAGGCAAAATATAGTCCAACTACACACAAAAGTTAATTCATTATTACATCAAAATTATCTCTATTATTTTACAAATTCAACCCACATACGTGCATAAGGGATATTTATCGAATTAACATTGCAGTTATATTTATATACTCCCATTTTTCGCTTCATGCCCCCATGTAAAGTAATCTTTTTAATGTTTGTTATTTCCATGGACTTAAATTTGTAATACAACCCTCTTCCTCTTTGAAGGTTTGTATTACAATGGAAATGTTAGGGAAGGCTGTATGAAAATGTCAGAAACGTATACGAGGTTTCTACAATTAGTATAATTTGTTAATTAGCCAAAATTCTAGCAAAAGGCAAGCAAATGCCCCTTATTTTTCCATTCTGATGCATGGAAAAATAAGGGAGCATTGTGCAAATAAATAAAAAAAATTCACTTTATATAGTTCGTTGTGACAGCCAGGCTTATCCCCGCCTTTGTATGAGTTTGATTACAATGGACATAACCTATTCCCTCCGAACCCCAAATTTTGAATTATAACATTCAACCAAAACTTGCTCAAACTCCTAGGCTCCGTCATACAAATACACATTGAGTATTAGATTTTTTTTCGCCCTTCAAGCATCGAACGCTAAGATATATAGTTTATTCTTCCACCTTCTAACATGAATTTTTAGCTATATGAATTGAAATTGTGCAAACATAATTTCATTATTTTTATGTGTTAAAAATTTAGAAAAATAAATTGATGAGTAGTACAAAAGATTATTTTATCCCCGCCTTTGTTTGAGTTCTGATTACAAAAGACAAACCGTATTCCCTCCAAACCCCAAATTTTATTTAAAGCAGTCCTCCCTTCACAGTTACTGAGCATTGTGTCTGCTGTGTTTGAGACAAATAAAGTGAGGCGGTGTAGCAGAGGAGATTAAACTTTTGAGAATGGCTTCATCCTCGTCTGCAGGCTCCGTCAATAGTACGCTATGGCTGACATTATTTTACCATTGTGGTCGTAGCTGTGCAGTTCGTGTTGTTTGGAATTCTGAAGCAAATAGGGGCCGCCACTACTATCCGCGCGTTAACTCCTCGGTAAGTGAATCGCTATAACTGTTGCGTAGATAAAATTTCGATTTTTCAGATACTTCTTGTCGCGCCCCATTTTTGGAAATAAAGAAAAATAAATTAATAGTTTAAAAAGTGAATTTTAATTCAATTTTCGATTGAAAAAATGATTTTTGATTTAAAAAGAAAATGAAGAACATGGGTCTAAATGGGACTTCAAAATGCGACGATTTGACCCAAAATAATAGTTTAAAAAGGGTTTTTGAATAAAAAATCGGAGTCACCACTTGGTATTGAGTTGAGGTGTACCAAGTCACCTAAAAATGAATTTTCAAAGAAAAAATAGAAAAACCCTTTTTAAACGACCCCAAGTCTACGAAAATCAGAGAAAAAGATTCGGGAGTCACATTTGAAGAAAGGGAAGGCAAGGATAAAAATCCAAGGCACCCTTTCAACCTAGCCAAGACTAGTTGCGCGATTTAGTCAAAGATTTTCTTATTTTAACCTAAAGATTTATCATATTTGGATACACTATATGAATACAAACCCTAGACCTAAGAGGGTATCGGGGGGTCAAAATATCTCTTCAAAACTTAATAGGTGCCAATCACATTAATTGTGACGCCCAATAAAGACTCTTCGAAGAAGTCACGAATAATGCAAAAACATGAAACTCTAAAAAAAGGGAAGGAAAATAATAAAAATAATCATAATTATACAAATATACATGTCCTAAAGGAATGCATCATGTCGGGTATGGGGAACTAATGTTCATGACTCAATTTTCCCTTTAACAGAGGGAATATGAGCGTGCTAAGGTAGAAAGCCAAACGCGTCCATATACCATACTCAAGGGGTGTTTCCCTATCTAATCAAGCAAATGCACTACCCTAATTCTATTTCTTAAATAAAATGCAAGTCTAATGTTATGTTTTCTTACAAAGGGGTAAGGAATATACATATAAGGGAAAATACGGAATATGGGATATAAATAGAAGGGAATATGGGACAAAGGATGTACATATATAAGAAAGTGTCATGCAACATGGTAAAAACCCTAAAAGGTGAAAAACATGCATGAAATGTAGTGATTCACACAAACATGATCTAATGCGTAAACGGTCTCTAAAGGTCTAGCGTTGGACTAGCCCATGTCTATGAATTCCTACTAGCATTGGACTAGTGGAAAATCGAGAAAAGGTCTCAACTAGCGTTGGACTAGCAAGAAATCGTAAAAAGGGACCACGACTAGCGTTGGACTAATGTGGTGACGACATGTATTTATTATAGTCTAATAAACCAGATAAAGCATAATAAAGCAAATAAACACATAAATCACATAAAGCACATAGCACATAGGCATGATATCTAGATGTAAGACCCTAAGAAAGCGAGTAACACATAACACACAAGCATGCAAAACATATAAAGCAAATAAAGCCCTAACTATTACACTTGGAGTGGCCTACTACAATCTAAAAGGGGATAAAATGAAGTAAAGCAAGCCTAACTATTACAACTTGGCATTTAAATGCCTTCTAAATGATTAAAATTAAACTAAGATAAAAAATTGGCATAAATAAAACATATAAAGAAATGAAATAAAACATTCAAAAGGCAAGCAATTAAACACATAAAGTCACATAAGTGCATATAGAGTCAAATAAAGTCAAAATAAGGGATAGGGTGTACCTCCCTGGAGTTGGAGCCCTAATGAAGTGAAATTACTCATTTACCCTCCAAAATAATAAAAGGGTCAAGACATCACTTTAATGAACAAATGATCACAAAAAATGGAAATAAGTACAAAATTGAATCACTAAAAGCATTTAAATAAGCTAAACAGCCCATATTTAACAAATAAAGACCCAATTGCTACGCTTAAGCCACAAAACGCCAAAAATTCCACATAAAATCAAATTAACACCATAAATCTAGAAAAAAGTTTCTAAACCTTCAAATTCATCCTAAAACTCATGCATATTCTGTCCAATAATCGCAATGAAGGCACATAAAAGCAAGAAAATATTTTAAAGGACAAAATTGATGAACTTTTACGATTTTATGGGCCATAGTGGCATGAGGAGAAACATGTGGGGTTGATTTGCAATTCTTGGAAACTCTTTTCATGCAAAGCATGCAAACACTATGATATATTTCTGCAACAAGAAAGTTGAAGCCTCTGATGAGGGCTTTCTACAATCCAAAACAACACAGCCACAACTTCATGCACACAGATTTCGACAAACATCTCAAATCTAAACCCAACATCGAGTTCTTACTCTAGGGAACAAACTCCTAGCAGAATCACTAAAATGTCAACAAGACTCTCCCATTTTAATTGAAGACAACAGATTTCGGGAAACATAAGAAAGATGCAACAACAAATTTTGGGAAACACAAGAAAGATGCAATGCTGCAAGAAAATTTCGGGAAACAAGACTCTCCCAGTTTTTGAACAACAAATGCTTTCTGCAATTCTTATGTAGAAATCTCACACGGAAATTCAGACAAGACCAACTGACCTATCATCCAAATATTCCTTGACAACACTGAGCACTTCAATTAACAAGTGAACTCAGGGTTATTGCCTAGAAACACAAGCTTCAACAAATCATACCTTGCGGCCAAACAATGACAACCAAATAGAAACTGAAGTAAATAAAGTTTCAAAGCTGCAACTCTAAACCAACAAACCAGAAGTTCATGCAAAGTAACATAAAACTGGATAGATTTAACTTAAGTATTTCCATAAGATGCAACAAAACAACACAACCAAGTGCCATGAATACTTGCCGAAATCTTAAATTCTAGCCCTTAAAGACATCAGACCCAAACCTGAAAATGAATACCAAATGCATGGTTAATATTCAGGTCCCTTCCAGTTTCAAAATGCATTCACAAGAAAGCAATCTTCGTCACTGATTTGTTTTTACAATTTTTGCTGGTGAACTGATAGCATGCGATAATCTTAACCCGGAAAACAATCCCAAATATTCATCAAACTTCCTAAACCTATCACCGAATTCATCGAATTCTAATATGGTATAAAATAGGTAATGAGATTATGAATTTGGTACCAACCGATTTCGCATTCAAATTCGGTAATTGAAATAGGGTACCGCATTACCCCATTCGAATACCAAATTGGTATATAAAATTATATAATATATAGATAAATGTTATTTAATATTAGTATATACTACTAATATATTATTATATTATATAGGTAAATGCTATTAATAATAATTAATATATGGTATTATCATTATATCATGTACTTATAATAATAATAATATATAATAATGTACAATATATTATTTTAGTATTTTTAATTGTTATATGACTATAATAATACAAATATATAGTAATACATAACAATATAAGATATACCAATTTGAGCAGAGGAGGAATTCGTTAGACCCCAGATTCGTTCATCAGTTTCAAAGCTAATGACTTTTCCAAACACAGCTTTAATATCAGATGTTATTCATGGCATTCTAATCAAGTAGAGAACAAAAACAAGCCTGTCAATCGAGCCACAGCTTCAGCAAACAAAGAAAAAAGGAAACTGATATGCCCGAGCTTCTGCAACAAGTCGAAAGATTCAATCTTGTTGCAGCAAAATCTCAATCTAAGGATTCTAGCAGGCGACTTACTTATTACCATGGATCTAGGAACAAGAACAAGAGGCCATACTCACAAGAGAAACATCACATCAGCCATCAAGAACACCGAACAAACTCATGATTCTCATAGTCCCATCATTTATTAATAGAAACTATCTATAAGAAAAGGCGAAAAGAAAGGCTTATAGTACCGTTTCCGGTAAAGCTCTCGGCAACAATGGTGGCAGTGAGTTCCTCTTCCGTGGTTGCCACCAGTTCCAACTCTCTTTTAGCTCTCAGCCTTTTCTTTATTTAGTTTCCTCCTCCCTATTTCCTTGCTTTGGTTCTTTTCTTCGCAGCTTCTCCTTCCCAGATTTCCTGGTTCCCTCGATCTCTCCTCCCTTACTCTCCAGTCTCTTCTCCCTCTGATTCTCTCCTTTCTTTTGCTTCTGTGTTTAGCCGCCAACAGGTTCTTGGTCTCTCTAAAACCTCCCTTTTGCCGTCATCAGATCCTCCTAAAATTTTCAGCCATCACACCCTATCTTCTTGTTGCCTTTTTCTCTACCCTAGCCGCCACATCTCCTTTCCTTTTTGTTATTTTCTTTTTATCTTTTCTTTTCCTTCAAATCTTAAGCCTCCAAGTGTCTCAACACCTCACCTTCTAGGTGGTGTGTTGTCAAATACATAAAGGGACACTTGTCCCTATTGCATGTCCCCCACTTGTCATTTTTCATTTTTCTTTTTCTGAACTTTAGTGTTAAAAAAAATGCTTTTAAAAGAAAAGAAAATGATGAATCTTAATGTACCAAAAATAAGAATAAACGCCAGTCACTATTTGCAATATTAAATCAATAAAATAATAAATATGAAACCAAAATAAATAATAATAATAATAAAATAAATTTGAATTAAATAAACAAATAAAGTCAAAATTGAATGAATAAAGCTAAGTAAATAAAGTTTAAATTTGAATTAATGAAATTTTGGTGTCTACTCTTCTATTGCAGAGGTCTTGTCGTACATTCATTGCCTGGTGTGATGAGTTTACACGATCAACGGGGTTTCAAGTTCTCGATCTCAACCCCTCAAGTACGAACTCCGTCACCAATAACCCTGCACTGGAGGTGTCTAGCATCATAGCAAAACTGAAAAGCATGCAAACCAATGTGATGATCCTTAACATTGTTGTGGTTGCTGTCGTAGCGGTACTCGTAGTTCTAGTTTTGAAATTGTGAAGTGCTATGTTCGTTCTGATTCCATTCCCCCCTCCTATACATTACTCAAATATGGTGTTCTCATGCTGAATGGGCATTTAGCCTAATTTATAGCTTGTTGGCTTTTGTTTGCTAGTATTCTGTCATTGGCTTTTGTCCATCCTTCGGCTGCCGGATAGTGGCGCATGTGTGTTTGCTCACCAACGAACGGAGTGTGCCTGTGTTAATGGTGATATTGCTTGAAATTACACAAGGGAATGGGTTTTTATCACCAGTTTACATTGTGCATTATATTTCCGATCTAAAATTCCTGTTGCCTTTTGCCCCTCAATTGTGTGTGATTATCAGTTAATTCGTAACGTTGAAGTTTGCTTTACTTCATTTAAATAAGTGTGATTCAGCGCTGAAATTCATTATTAAGGCTGTGGCAGTGCTGTTAATTGTCAACTTCTACTTAGCCATACAAGTAAACAGCGTCATCTTGTAAAACCAGTTCTCATATACAACAACATTAGTAGGCTTTCAACTTTGAAATCTAACGAGTTCAATTACGAAGTAAGTACTTACTTCTTAATTTGTTCTCCCAGTTGATCCCCTTACAATATTACCAAATGGTGCACTCATAATTTTTCAGCATTACATATTATTAGCCCTTAACCCCTACCTTTTGTACTGTAACAAGCACAACCAATTATGGTTTGGCCATTGACATAAAGTGCCAGGAACAAAAAACAACCCATCATCAAAATATTTCATAAAAAAATTAAAGCACACCGTTTTAGTTGTGAACGTTCACTCAGACCACTCCACAATAAGACCAAACAGAGGGTTAATGGCGGCAACCGTTATAGCCACCCTAAGAAAGCTGCAGTATTTTTTGCGCCTCACAGTTAGCATGAGACTATCAGTTACATCTCTGTGTTCAAAGGTTGTCTCTACAACTGATGGATTCCAGCAAATAGTGGCGGTATGAACGCTATCTGCAATGGCTACGTTGCAGGTCATACTGGTGTGGTATCCCTGTTCAGCCATAAAGCGAGTTACTGACCAATCTTCAAAGTTGGCTCCGAAGAGCATCCACACGTTGGTATGAAGCAGTGGTTTCAGACCCAGGTAACGTGGAACAAATTCCTCCTTCCCTACAAACCAGGCATTGTAAGTCATAATATAAAATGCCTTAAGGTTGTGCATAATGGGGAGTGGACGACGGCGCCACTTCACTAGTGACTAGAGCACTTCCTCGTTGGCAATGGGGTTGCGAATGGGGATGCAAGAGACCAACATGGTTTGCGAAAACTCTTGTCCGGGAAACCTATCCAACCGCACAAGTGCTTCCTTAACAACCCATTTCACTCCTATGTGGTGAAGTGGTAAGTGCTCATCTTGAAAGTAGCCTACCATTCCGCCATTGTTGAGGACATAGATTTTAGGAATTCATCCCAGTGCCATGCCAGGGTCTGCTGGCTGATTAAAAGTGCAAGACAAGGGTTTGCTTCACAGGTTACAAAATACACAAGGAAAGGAAGTTGCGGTCAAGTTAGAGATTTCAGGTGCTAAAGTTCAATCCCCAAGCATATGGAATTGAACGTGTGGTTCAACGGGCATGCAAGAGAGAAGGTTCTTGTGTAAAATTCTTATAGAAGAGGCTACGGTGCATGGACATACAACAAATGGAGGAGGCGACAGTGCAAGGATTGAGAAATTTGAGTCAGCTGCTGCTGGGTCAAATCACTCAGGTTAACAAACTCAATGATTTAGTCCGTCTAACTTAGGTTAGTGGAAAAATGGGTCACAGTTGGTTGGGATAGTTTTTAATAAAAATAAACCCGTTTTCAATAAAACACCAACTCTTTATGACTTTCATCCATTATAAGAACAAAATACCCATTTTTCCATAAACAATTTTTCTGATCAGATAAAATAAAAATATTGCCGTTTTTCAATAAATCACCAACTCTTTATGACTTTCCTCCATTAATTATTCAAAAAAAATATGGTTCAACTAATGCTTGCAAGAGTATACCCATTTTGCCTCCATTAAAACACCAGCTGTTTATGACTTTCCTCCATTATAAGGACCCATTTTCTTATAACCCAATTATTTTATCGAATAAAATAAAAATAAATCCGTTTTTCAATAAAACACCAGTTCTTTATGACTTTCCTCTGTTTTAAGAAAAAAAAATGGTTCAACTAATGCTTGCAAGAGAGAAGGTTCTTGTGTGACGTTCTTATAGGAGAGGCTACGGTGCATGGACATACAACAAATGGAAAAAATTTTGGTGCAAGGATTGAGTGATTTGAGTCAGCTGCTGTTGGGTTAATTTTGACTATAGTTAACAAACTCAATGCTTTAGTCCGTCTAACTTAGGTTAGTGGGAAAATGGGTCACAATTGGAAGGTGTTCCGATAATGATAAGTTTAGCGCCAGTGATTCTTGTTGGAGAAGATGCATCACTTGTACCTGTTTGTTCAGTCGGACGGTACTTCCACAGGTTATGAACGGTGTTGCTTGGCTGGTGGCCCACCTCTCAATGTGATTTCCAATCGGATAAGATTTGCACGGTGCATGCAGCAAATTGTCATGGCCCTTGCACCTTCACATGTGTGTAGGGGCTGCAGCACTGGAGGTTTTCAACGCTAGTCGAAAGAAGGCTTACGCCTGAAGATATATCGATCGATGCCTCAACATGCATCCAAACTCCAGTTAATGTCTCCAGTTATCCAAAGATGTCAGTTAATGTCTTTAACTTGCAGTTAATGTCTTTAAGCCGAATGTATTAATTACTATTGTTTATCTCAACTCATATCTTTTGATGATTACAAAATAATTGGATGTTTCTAATACCTTTCGTAGAGATCCTTTTCAGAAATGAACCAAACAAGTCTGTGGATTTAAAGTAGAAAAAGAAGATAAAAAAGAATGAAGTCTGCTGAGGATGATGTCGGACGCACAAAAGGAGAGTATCGGACGTTCGACATTCTTTGAGTATCTTCGGACGAATAAAGAACTCAAAGTCGGATGTCCGAAGAAGACAAGCCAGGAGTTACTTGTTTACTGATCAGGATTGGACGCTCAACAACTGTGTATCGGACGTCCGACAAGTATTGCTGCTCTTCGGACGAATCACTCAGGATGCATCGGCCGTCCGAAGGAATTGAAAAAGAAAGTCCAAGAATGCATCCTACCCTCGGACGCATAAATACCAAGTATCGGACGTCCGACAGCACCAACGGCTAGTTGACTCTTCAGTTGCCTTCTACCCGTTGACAGCATTAATTGAAGAATTCTCTGGTCTCTTATAAATTGAACAAAGTCAACCACTTCAAGATAACTTTGTACAACAAGACTACATCAGATTGTGAGTGATTCAAGTGCTAGAATACTCAAAAGGAACATTTGTACTCTTTGTTTGTGCAATCTTCGTGTAGTTTTTCAAGTGTGACACAGCTTCTTCAATAGTGTAGCATAATGAGGGTTTGCGAGTGTTTGTAAAACTTCCTTGCTTGACCAAGTGTGGTTTGGGGCAAGAAGGAAGTGATCCCTTCCTTGTACACAAAAGATTGGTTGCAAGTTTGTTCAACTTGAAGTAACTTGGTATATAAAGGTGGTGTTCAAACCTCAGTTGTGTTTGAAGCCTGGTTTGTTTCTTTACTTTCATTTACTGCTTTTCTACATAAACTATTCTTCTCTTCATCTCACGAATATCTGTGCTCTTGTGCTATCTCGTTCATTGGGAGGCATTTGAGAAAAGAAAGGTAATCTGTGAAAAAAGTGGACTATATCTTAGCAGTTCTTTGAAAGCCTAATTCACCCCCCCTCTTAGGTTGTCTTCGATCCTCACAATTGGTATCAGAGCTTGGTCTCCTAGAGATTAAGCTCAAGCGGCTTGGAGTAAAGATGACAACCAGTCATGCTATGTTTGTTGAGGGGCAATCTGTTACTAGGCCTCCCATGTTTACTGGTTCCAATTATGTTAGTTGGAAAGAAAGAATGATTATCTTCTTGCAATCCATTGATATTGAGCTGTGGTTTATTGTGAATGAAGGACCGCATGATGCTAACTTTCTTGATGCAGAAACAGGGTTGTTGCGGCCAAAAACGAGAGTTGAGATGAATGCTCAAGATAGAACCAATCTCACATTGAATGCTAAAACCATGAATGTTCTTTATAGTGCCTTAGACTCAAATGAGTCAATTAGAGTAAAAGGGTGCAAATCTGCCAAAGAAATGTGGGATAAGCTAAGAGAAATTCATGAGGGTAGTGACAATGTAAGAGAACAAAAAAAGTCCATTCTGGTCACCAAGTATGAATTTTTTAAGATGGAGCCTCATGAAAACATTGACAAAATGTATTGTAGATTTAATGATCTGATCAAGGATTTAGAGGTACTTGAGAAGGAGTACTCTCTAGGTGAAAAGAACAGAAAAATTCTGAATGCTCTATCAAAGGATTGGGAAAGCAAAGTGACTGCCATAGAGGAAGCCAAGGATCTAAATTCTTTATCCATTGAATCTCTGATTAACTCTCTAACCTCTTATGAACTGAAACTTAAAACTAAGTTGCAGGAAGAAGAAGATACAAAAGGAAGGAAGAGTATTGCTCTGAAAGCCTCACAAGATGAAGATGAAACAGCCTCACTGGATGAAAATGACTTGGAAGGTGATGACAGTGATATTGCACTCATCACAAGAGGATTCAAAAAATTTCTCAATAAGAGAAGATTCAGGAAAGGCGGATCCAGCAATTCCTTCCAGAATCAGACTAATGACTTCAGAAATAGAGGGAAACTAGAGTTCAACAAGAAGCAAAATGATAAATGTTTTGAATGTGGCCAATCTGGGCATTATGCAAATGAGTGTCCAATGAAGAAAAAGAAGGAAAACAAGATTGAACGAAAACCAAAGTTCAACAATTTTCAAATTACCTGGAATGATTGCAACTCAGAAGGCGAAGTTGAAGAAGAAGAGGAATCTGCTCAAGTGGCTTTCATGGTAATTGGAGATGAAGAGGTAACACAATGCAACTCTCAAATCGATAGTGATAGTGAATCTGATGATGATGTTAATTCTTTTCTAGAAAAAATGCATAACAGATTGAAAGAATCCTATGTTAAAAACAAGGAATTGAAGCAGAAAATTAGCTTTCTAATACAAGACAATGCAAATCTTTTTCGACAAAACAAATGTCTTAAGTATGAAAATGACAACCTGAAAAGGACTGAGTCTGATGTGCTTGCTGGACTTTACAAAAAGAAAAATTACTGTGACATACTCAGGAGTGAGCAATGCAGCTTAAGAAAAAGGATGGATGACTTATGTCAATTGTTACATCATTTGAAATAGAACCATCTTCAAATGAATAACACTGTGCATTATACTCATCAAATAAGACTGAACCATAATACAAATGAGTTTGCTATCCACAGAAGAAGGCAAGTCAGATTCATTAAACCTGTTCATTTGATTAATCCAATGTTAGTATGCAACTTTTGCTGTCAATCTGGTCACATGAATAGCAACTGTCATGTTAAGAAAAATATGAGGAATGGCATGAGATGCATGTGGGTAGTTAAAACATAAGACTAACTCTCAAGGACCCAATATATAAAGGGTACCAAGTATTATCTTGTGGGTTTGTGTGTAGGTAAACCAGGATAACACTGCTAAGAAATCAAAATAGTTCATTGATAGTGGATGCTCAAGACATATGACTGGTGATGCATCACAATTCATTAAACTCAAGCAAAAAGCAAGTGGAAAGGTAACGTTTGGAGATGATAACAAAGCCAAGACTGTTGGTATTAGCGATGTTGGTAAGAATGATCAAACTTTTATCCAAAATGTTCTTCTTGTTGACAATTTGAGCTACAATCTGTTAAGTGTTAGCCAATTGTGTGACAGGAATCTGTTTGTATTGTTCAAAAAGTTTGAATGTCTCATATTTGACTCAAAGTTCAACATTGTTTTCAAAGGGAAAAGAGTTAATGATGTCTATGTAGTTTTCCTTGAAAAAATTGATTCCTCATATCTCAAATGTCTCAAAGTAGCAAATGAGGACCCATGGTTGTGGCATAGAAGGTTGTGTCACTTCAATATGGATTTGCTGAAAGAAATTTCTAAACAGGAGCTTGTTAGAGGTCTTCCAAAAATTAGATTTGAAAAAGACAGAATTTGTGATGCTTGCCAATTTGGAAAACAAGTCAAGGTTTCTTTTAAACCTAAGAAATGTGTTTCTACTTCAAAACCACTTGAACTTCTGCACCTTGATCTGTTTGGTCCTACACAGACTGCAAGCCTTGGTGGTAAGAGATACTGTTTTGTGATTGTTGATGACTATTCCAGATATACTTGGGTGATATTCCTTGCTCATAAAGATGATGCCTTTAAGAATTTTACCTCATTATTTGCTAAAGTACAAAATCTGCTTGGCTTGAAAATTGTCAGAATTAGAAGTGATAATGGGACAGAATTCAAGTTCTGTGGTTTTTCAGAATTTTGTGATCATAATGGTATTACTCATGAATTCTCTATTGCTAGAGTCCCTCAACAAAATGGAGTTGTAGAAAGAAAAAATAGAACTCTCCAAGAGGCTGCTAGAACCATGCTTAGTGAATGCAGTTTACCAAAATATTTTTGGGCTGAAGCCATAAACACAGCCTGTTATACCATGAATAGAGTTCTTCTAAGACCAATTTTGAACAAAACTTCCTATGAGATCATGAATGACAAAAAGCCTGTTGTCGGTTATTTCAAAGTATTTGGTTGTAAATGTTTCATTTTGAATATCAAGGAACATCTTGGAAAGTTTGACAAGAAATCTGATGAGGGAATTTTCTTGGGATATTGTGAAAACAAAAGAGGTTTCAGAGTTTATAATCGTAGAACACTGATTATAGAGGAGGCTATACACATTACTTTTAATGAATCTAATGGTGACATCTCTATGAGTTGTGGTGAAGATGATGACACAGGTGTTCAAGAAGAACTGAAGAAGCTAGCAATCAATGATCATGACTCTGCCTCACCAGAAACTGACTCAAAAGATACTGATGCTCAGGTCAGTCCAGCTGAAGAAGTAAATAATAGAGATACCACTACTACTAATGATCTTCCAAGAGCCTGGAAATTTGCTCATAATCATCCCAGGGAACTTATAATTGGTGATACTTCTGAAAAGGTCAGGACTCGTTCCTCTAGTCACCTGGTAGACAATCTTGCTTTTGTATCACATATTGAACCCAAAAATGTTGCTGATGCATTGAATGATGAGCATTGGATTTTAGCTATGGAAGAAGAGTTAATCCAATTTGAAAGAAACAAAGTTTGGACCCTGGTTGCCAGACCACAAGGCCATCCTATCATTGGCACTAAATGGGTTTTTAGAAACAAAATGAATGATAAAGGGGAGATTATTAGAAATAAGGCTAGACTAGTGGCTAAGGGATACACTCAAGAAGAGGGAATAGACTTTGATGAGTCTTTTGCACCAGTAGCCAGGCTGGAATCCATAAGAATGTTTTTAGCATTTGCATGTTTCAAGAATTTCAAATTATTTCAAATGGATGTTAAGAGTGCCTTCTTAAATGGATTTATAGATCAAGAAGTCTATGTTGATCAACCTCATGATTTTGAAAATGAATCTTATCCAGATCACGTGTTTAAACTATCAAAAGCTTTATATGGATTAAAGCAAGCTCCTATAGCATAGTATGAACGTCTGAGTGGATTTTTGATTGAAAATGGTTTTAAAAGAGGCATTGTAGACACTACACATTTTACAAAACAAAGCTCACGAGATCTTTTGATTGTGCAAATATATGTGGATGATATCATATTTGGTGCTACTAATGAAAAATTGTGCAAGGAATTTTCCATCATCATGCAAAAAGAATTTGAAATGAGCATGATGGGTGAACTGAACTTCTTCCTTGGACTCCAAGTGATTCAAACCCAAGATGGAACATTTATAAATCAAACAAAATACACCAAAGAGTTGCTGAAAAGATTCGGAATGGAGGATTCAAAGCCTGTTGGGACACCTATGTGCACATCTACCAAACTTGACAAGGATGAAGAAGGTACAAAAGTTGAGGAGAAGAAGTACAGAGGTATGATTGGAAGTTTACTTTATTTAACTGCTAGTAGGCCTGACATCATGTTTGCTGTGTGTTTATGTGCTCGTTTTCATTCCTGTCCAAAGGAATCACACTTGAATGCGGTAAAAAGAATCTTAAGATATCTTAAAGGAACCTTAAATTATGGCTTGTGGTATCCAAAATGTCATGAACTTCCTTTGTGTGGATTCTCTGATGCTGACTTTGGTGGCTGTAAAATAGATAGAAAAAGTACTACTGGCATATGCAACTTTTTTGGAAATTGCTTGGTCTCTTGGTTTAGTAAAAAACAAAATGCTATCTCACTGTCCACTACTGAAGCTGAATATGTTGCTGCTGGTGCTTGCTGTGCTCAATTGCTATGGATGAAAAACACATTGAATGATTTCGGTTTAGTATATGAATGTATACCCATGTACTGTGACAACACTAGTGCAATCAATCTAACAAAAAATCCCATTCAACACTCTAGGACTAAGCACATTGATATAAAGCATCATTTCATTCGCGATCTTGTTTCAAAGGGGGTAATCCGTGTTGAGTTTGTTCGTTCTAAAGATCAGATCGCTGATATCCTCACAAAAGCTCTTCCGTTAGATCAATTTGTGTCCTTGAGGACAAAATTGGGTGTTTCAGAAAAAATGCTCTAAGTCTTATTTTTAGTCAATCCTTATCGGACGTCCGATAAATTGGAACGGACGTCCGACAGTGTTCTTCATCCAAGTTCCAGAAAAACCCTGGTTCGGACGGTTGTGTCGGACGCATCACTTCGTTCGGACGTCCGACACTCAAAAAATGTGTCCTATAAGGCAGTTACCCATTCTTCTCAATTCATTTTCCTCCATAAGTCTCGGACGTGACCTTTCAGTTTCTCTAAAATTTGAAATTCAAATTCCTCCCTCCTCAAACCAAGTTCCGAGAAATTGACTCAACCAACTCTATTACATCTCTCCTGCTCATTAACCACTCATAAAAAGCACTCCTAACACCCAACTACCCCAAAATTCCTAATTTACTCACGGAACCCTAACTTCATATAACATTCTCTTTGCGGCATTTTAGTGCACTCTTGTTGGCTTTTACTGTTTTTTTCTCTATACACAACGTTCTGCATCAAAAATCATATCCACATTGCATCATGGTTAGAATTAGGGGAGGATCTACTAGTGCCGGACGGTCTTTCAGGCTTAGGGATGAAGACATTGAAATTGTTGATCCACCTCCTGTGACACCTAAGAAGAAGAAAGTGACCCGTGGTGGCAAAGTGAAGTAGACTGCTCGAAGAAAATTGGTTACTCCAACTGCTGAATCATCTGATGAACAAACGGACGGGCAGATCTCTGAAGGGAACATTGCTGATGGAAATGAGGAACCAGAGCAGGCTACCCAAGGTGATGAAACTGTCATAAGGTCTTCTAGTAAAAGAAAAAGGACTGCAAAGGGGAAGAGAACTCCCCAATCCAAGGAAAAACAATCTGTTGATCCCTATGTTGATCAGCAGAATGAAGAAAACACTACTGAGAGTCAGCCAACACCTGAACCCTCCATCAGGAAGTCTCCAAGGACAAGGACTGAGACTCAAAATGTTGGTGCATCTGTCACCCAAACCTCAAAAAGGACACGTTCTGGGAAGAATCCAGTATCTCAGCCTGAACCTGAACCTGTTCCTCTACCAAAGTTCATCGATGATGAAGCCAGAGATAGATTTGAGCTAGTCTCTCAAAAAGGGTTCATCACCCAAAGGCTCATCATTCCCTTTGAATTTCGTAAACTTGATCTTGAACCTGCCATCAAACTATTTGAATTCCAGAAATGGACTCATCTTCTGACCATTCCTAATGTTTTTTATCCTGACATGCTTTATCAATTCTTTGCTAATCTTAGAAAGGGTAGATCACACACTGAACTCATCTCTAGGGTCAACTCTGTAGACATCATGTTAACTCCTGACATTGTGAATTCTATTCTGAAAACTAGTATTGAACTGGTTTCAAAGGAAAAATTGCCAATTTCTTTTCGTATGAGGAATTTCCTTCTGCCTATCATCATTTTTGCAATGCTAAACTCATGACCTATTTTCAAACCACATTCAATACTCCTGCTGAGGCAAGACTGGATGATCTTAGTCCTCAGAACTTGATCATCTTCACCATCATTTCAAATCTGTTAGTGCCAACTGATGGCCACAGAACAGATGCAAACAAAATGGAACTCTATCTATTCTACTGCTTTGTTGAAAAAATTCGCATTGACTTTGGATTTGTAATGTGCAAGTTTTTGCCCAAAATTAGCACTGACAGCCGTAGGAAGCTCTCTTATGGCAGATTTCTGACCCCTGTCTTTGCCTATTTTGAAATTCCTTTCTCTGGAAAATCTCCCAAAGACAGTGCTTCATCCGTCTTCTCAAAAGCTTATTTTGAACGAAAGAACTTAAAATTTTTTGAAGGCCATTGGTGCTATAAGGAAACTGTTGCTGAGTCTAGAAGGAAGAATCTTCATGAAACCCCTGTCACTCCTAGGACTCCTCGTGATCAGTCAGACCTTGTCTCTCCTTTCACCATTCATCCTAGGAAGTCAGCTAGCAGATCCTTTGCATCCAATTCTGAAGTCATTTCCTTGCTTGAAGACCTCAAGCAGTATGTCTTGCTTGTTGAAGAAGGTCTCATGATGACCATGACCTCTGACCAAAAATCCTCCTTCATTGAAAACAGAAACCTTCTTGTCCCTCCAATACCTGAGAGCAATGTAAATGAGCCAAGAACTGAGCCCACAGGACCAACTACTGGTGCTGAGACTACACGAGCTTCTAGTTCTCAACCCAAGGATAAAGGCAAGCCTCCAGCAACTGAGGAATCAGATGAAGATGGTGATGAAGAAACTGAAGAAGAAGAGGATCCTGCACAGTATCGTCTGGCAAGGAGAAGGCCTGGATCATCTAAAATCACCATCTAGGCACTACTAAGTCATTGCACCTTTATCTAGGACTATAGTTTATCTTTTGCATTGCACTTTTGTATTAAGTGCTGGACACATGGTCTGTACAACTGGATATTTTCTTTACTGCTTATGAATGTTATAACTAAGTATTTTGTTATGAATGGTTTTTTCTTGGGTGATATAATTAGTTATGTGTTTGTGCAATCTGCTGGTTGAATGAATGTTTCTGATTGATATCTGCTCAATGATTGATTCCAAACTGTGATGTACATTGTAAATAATATTGTTTCTAATGAGATGCATTGCTGGTACCAAAACTGCTTCGAAATCTTGTGATGACAAAAAGGGGGAGAATTGAAATTGGATTTGGATTTGGTTTAACACTGATGGTATAGAGTAACTAGTTAGGGGGAGTTAGTCTCAGGGGGAGTTAAGTTGGATCAGCACTGATGATGTGGATTGCGTTTCTTTCCTGTATACTACTCATGCACTTCGTTAGGGGGAGCTATTATATTTTGCTCTATCCAATTGTTTTGTCATCATCAAAAAGGGGGAGATTGTTTATCTCAACTCATATCTTTTGATGATTACAAAACAATTGGATGTTTCTAATACCTTTTGTAGAGATCCTTTTCAGAAATGAACCAAACAAGTCTGTGGATTTAAAGTAGAAAAAGAAGATAAAAAAGAATGAAGTCTGCTAAGGATGATGTCGGACGCACAAAAGGAGAGTATCGGACGTCCGACATTCTTTGAGTATCTTCGGACGAATAAAGAACTCAGACTCGGACGTCCGAAGAAGACAAGCCAGGAGTTACTTGTTTACTGATCAGGATCGGACGCTCAACAACTGTGTATCGGACGTCCGACAAGTATTGCTGCTCTTCGGACGAATCAC
Organism: Coffea eugenioides; assembly: GCF_003713205.1. Lineage (NCBI taxonomy): Eukaryota > Viridiplantae > Streptophyta > Magnoliopsida > Gentianales > Rubiaceae > Coffea > Coffea eugenioides. The sequence continues at coordinate 39,017,055 of NC_040036.1, read as the reverse complement.
TCAGGATGCATCGGCCGTCCGAAGGAATTGAAGAAGAAAGTCCAAGAATGCATCCTACCCTCGGACGCATAAATACCAAGTATCGGACGTCCGACAGCACCAACGGCTAGTTGACTCTTCAGTTGCCTTCTACCCGTTGACAGCATTAATTGAAGAATTCTCTGGTCTCTTATAAATAGAACAAAGTCAACCACTTCAAGACAACTTTGTACAACAAGACTACATCAGATTGTGAGTGATTCAAGTGCTAGAATACTCAAAAGGAACATTTGTACTCTTTGTTTGTGCAATCTTCGTGTAGTTTTTCAAGTGTGACACAGCTTCTTCAATAGTGTAGCATAGTGAGGGTTTGCGAGTGTTTGTAAAACTTCCTTGCTTGACCAAGTGTGGTTTGGGGCAAGAAGGAAGTGATCCCTTCCTTGTACACAAAAAATTGGTTGCAAGTTTGTTCAACTTGAAGTAACTTGGTATATAAAGGTGGTGTTCAAACCTCAGTTGTGTTTGAAGCCTGGTTTGTTTCTTTACTTTCGTTTACTGCTTTTCTACATAAACTATTCTTCTCTTCATCTCACGAATATCTGTGCTCTTGTGCTATCTCGTTCATTGGGAGGCATTTGAGAAAAGAAAGGTAATCTGTGAAAAAAGTGGACTATATCTTAGCAGTTCTTTGAAAGCCTAATTCACCCCCCCTCTTAGGTTGTCTTCGATCTTTACAACTATATTATCCAAAATTTAAAAAATAGTAAAAATATATTAAAATACCTACATAATTTCGCTAGTACCAATTGATTTCATAAATAAGACCTTGAAATTATGTTATCTAACATTGTTAATGTAGCATTAATCAGTAGGTGTTGACTAAAATTAGGTACAATTATAAGGCATGGTTATCTAACTTTTATAATGTAGCATTAATGACTAAATAATGCCACAAATTAGGTAAAACCAAACGGCATATGGCTATACATGTAATGTGTAGCCTTGGTTATTAGTCATGTTACTTCTCTAAGATAAGCAATTTGACAATTTTCATTTTTATTGACAATTTTAATTTGCTAGTACTTCACATTTGACAGTTGATAGAAGAAAGAAAGAAAGAAAGAAAGACAATTATAAAATGGGTTCTTCATTTTGTTTTGTTTGCAAGACTAGAATGAGCTTTCATTTCATTTTATTTTGTTATGGTCCCAAACGAAGTGATTGTGTAATTTTTAATTTACAAATTGGGGCTCCTAAATTAGCAAAAGCTTTCATTATGCTCGTTAATGATTTAAAAAATAATACTGATTTTTTCCCAAATTTATTCATAATTTAACACATTACATATGTTCTAATCATTTTGTGGTTTAATTGGCATTTATTTGATCATTTATACCTCGAATCGAATCCTTAGTCTATGATTTAAGGAACACATAAACTTATTAGTTATGAAGTTAAATTAGAACAAACCTTAGACTGTACAATAATTAGTGATAATTTATGAACTTATATTTTAGGGAAAATCGTCCAAAACGTCCCTCACATTTTGTAAAATGACTTTTTTCGTCCCTCCCTTTTAAAAGTATAATTTTATGTCCCTTACATATTCACATCGGTCAAATTTAGTCCCTAACTAGGTTTCCGATCATTTTTTGGCCGGAATCCATCACGTGCAAGGCGCGTGATCATTTTTGAAGGGTAAATTTGTCAAATTATATTTTACATAATCTAATCTATAGTCCTCCACATTTTATAAAATAAATTTTTTTGTCCTTCACATTTTATAAAATGATTTTTTCATCCCTCACATTTCACAAAATGAATTTCTCCATCCCTCACGTTTCAAAAAGTGAATATTTCCATCCCTCACTAATTATATGTGTGAGGGAAACCCTAAAAAAAAATTATGTGTGTGAATACATTTTGTTTAAACACATGTATATGTCTATTTGATTTTGCTTAATAATACGAATAGCATAAATATATGTATGTGTCTATTTGATTTCACTTTACAATATGAATACCATATATTATACGTGATCATTTGATTTCATCTGGTATTAGCAAGTAAAAAGTCTTGCATTCATTGTCAAGTTGGCTAATAAAACTATTTTCGGTCAAAATATAATAAAAATATGAAAATTAAGGTTCTATTGGTAAATATTAATCATAATCATACAAAAAGAGAAGATAGCCCACAAGTTGGGCCCAATTACATTCATGTGTTTATATTATTATTATTAAGCAAAATCAAATAGATATATACATGTGTTTAAAAAAAATGTATTCACACACATAATTAGTGAGAAATGAAAAATTCATTTTTTGAAATGTGAGGGATGGAGAAATTCATTTTGTGAAATGTGAGCGATGAAAAAAATTATTTTATAAATTGTGAGGGACGAAAAAATTTATTTTATAAAATGTGGAGGACTATAGATCAGATTATGTAAAATATAATTTGACAAATTCACCCTTCAAAAATGATCACGTGCCTTGCACGTGATAGATTCCGGCCAAAAAATGATCGGAAACCTAGTTAGGGACTAAATTTGATCGATGTGAATATGTAAGGGACATAAAATTACACTTTTAAAAGTGAGGGACGAAAAAAGTCATTTTACAAAATGTGAGGGACGTTTTGGACGATTTTCCCTATATTTTACAATGATTAATAATAAGTAATTTTAGTTACAAATTACTTATTATTAGTGATAAGTTATATTAGTTATAAACTTATAATTCATTTGAAATCAAATTAAATCTTATTTACTTACATATGTTATTGTAAAAGTCAATACACTAATATATTGCTTTCCAATTGATCATATGCATTCACTTACACTGCTATCTTCTTGTCTTGTCTATACTTAAAATTTCAGGATTAGTGAAAAATGAGTGGGGCTCCTAAATTACCAAAAGCTAAATTGTAATTACTAATAATGTATATTGTTTAATATTTGGTATTATACATATATGTATTAATTATTATGTAATTGTAGTCATTTTACTCATATATAACATATTAGAATTAACCAAATACTAAAATCCTTTGTTGTACATTATTATATAATATTATTATTATAAGTACATGATAATACTATATACTAACTATTATTTACAACAATATATTAGTAGTATGTACTAACACTAAATAGCATTTATCTATATAATATATAATTTTATAAACTAATTTCAATTCGGAATTGAATTAGGCCTAAACCCGGATTTCAAATTACCAAATTGAATTTCAATTCGGTTATGAATTAGGCCTAAACCTGAATTTCAAATTATCAAAGTGACTTTCAATTCGGTTATGAAGGGAGCAACAACGGTTTCTTTGGACTAGGGATGTGCATTCGGTGCAAAATCGGTAATTTGGTGTAATGAATTCGGTTATTCGACCTATAGATATCTAAACCGTTTTCAATTTCGAATTGGCCATAACCGAATTCATTCTGCAACCGATTTCAAATTCGAAAACGGTAACGAATTCGGTCTAACCGAATTCATCTATTAAAAAAAAAGGTTTAAAAATTATGCTCCTAAATTATACTACATTCATTATGCTCCTCAATGATTTAAAAATTATTACTGATTTGATCCCCAAATTTATTCATAATTTAACACATTACTTATATTCTAATCATTTTGTGGTTTAATTGGCATTTATTTGATCACTTATACCTAGAATCCTTAGTCTATGATTTAAGGAACACATAAAAAGTGATTAATTTAAACTAGCATGAACCTTAGACTGTACAATGATTAGTGATAATTTATGAATTTATAATTTACAATGATTAATAATAAGTAGTATTAGTTAGTAGTTACAATGAATTTATAATTTACAATGATTAATAATAAGTAATATTAGTTACAAACTTACAAATTACAATAATTAGTGATAAGTTATATTAGTTACAAACTTATAATTTATTTCAAATCAAAATAAAACTTATTTACTTACATATGTTATTGTGCAAGTCAATACACTAATACATTGATTTGCAATTCATATGCATTCACTTACACTGCTTAGTTGTCTTATCTATACTTAAAGCCTTAAGATTAGTGAATAGATAATATGAATTTTTATGTTAAATATGTAATGTAAATTTAGAGCACACTAATACTTGCAAGTTACAAATTACGCATTCAAATATTCAATAATTCAAACATGAATGATATATCAAATTACCAATATCTAAATTCTAATTACTAATTATGTTTATTGTTTAATATTTAGTATTTTACATATATGTATTAATTATTATCTAATTCTAGTCATGTTACCCATGTATAAAATAATAAATATTATAGTTATCTTATATTGTTATGTATTACTATATATTTGTATTATTATAGTCATATAACAATTAACAAATACTAAAATAATATATTGTACATTACTATGTATTATTATTATTATTATAAGTACATGATATAATGATAATACCATATACTAATTATTATTAATAGCATTTACCTATATAATATAATAATATATTAGTAGTATATACTAATACTAAATAGCATTTATCTATATATTATATAATTTTATATACCAATTTGGTATTCGAATGCGGTAATGCGGTACCCTATTTCAATTACCGAATTTGAATGCGAAATCGGTTGTTACCAAATTCATAATCTCATTACCTATTTCATACCATATTAGAATTCGATGAATTCGGTATGTACCAAATTTGTACCAAATTATCAAATACCTGATTTCAAATTACCGAATTGAATTTGAATTCGGTTATGAATTCGGTATGTACCGAATTTGCTCACCCCTACTTTGGACAACATATCATCTATTGAAAATGAGCCTCGGACTCTCGATAATGAGCGACTTCAACTTGCAAGGGTAAATATACATATTTTCTTATTTTTTTCTTTATTCCCTTTTTTTGCCTGTCAATTCTTTGTTTATATATGCTTTCTTATTTTTATTTCTTTCTTCCCTTACATCATGTGGAAAAATAGGTGAGTTTCTCTGTTTATTTTTTTTAATAAAACTGGTTATGAAAATGAAGAGGTTGTTGGAATCTTTAAATGGTGAATTCCAAATCGACTTATGTTTAAGGATACGTTGAAATAAAATGCTAAGAAATAAAGGGTGCATACATTTACAAATGGAGTGACAAACTCATGTTTAAAATTTGAAAATAAATTTACTAACCATTAATTGTTTATTTTTTTCCATAGCCGCTCATGAGATCAGTGGCAACATGGCGGTTTTTTAATTTTTTATTATTTTATTTTTTTTTGCATCACCACTTTATATATTTCATTTGCCAAAGAGGCCAAACAAAAGATTATGGGCCTGTTTAGGAATGGGACTTCCAAGGTGACATCAAACACATGCTGTCCCGCATAATGATGTAAAAAAAATAAATGTTATATCTTGTTTTTCTATTCACTTTTTTTTTTTTTTTTGAAATATACAAATCGTTTTTCTATTCACTTAAACTATATATCTGTTCACTTAAATATATAATACCTCGACAGAAAATAAAAGGAATTTGAAGCAATCCAGAATAACTGAAAATTAAGATTATTTTTGCTGGAAGCCTTGCATTGGAGTTGCGACAACCCCTAATTATGAACCTTCCATCAAACAGCACCAATTTTGTGACGATTTTCAATTTTAGCAATATTATGAGAAATTCCCCCAATTTCAGGTTTGTCAAAGTACCCTTGATAAATCTTTTGTTTTCCAATTTCCCCTTGATAGATTGGAATCCTTTGTACATACATTAAAACTTGGAATTGTTTAGGCTGAGCAGATTGGCCATAATATGGTCGCGCAAGACATAAAATACAAGGTGAGTTGGCTATGTATGTCAACGCTACTGCGAACACTGATTTCACATGCCTTATTTCCCAAATTGCAACCCTAATTCCAGGAATTCAGCTACAACGAAATTGCTCACCTCAACAGCCGACTGCCGTCCAATTTCTTTCATATAAAAATTCCCTTTCACTTCACTCCCTAGGAACTTACCCGGACTCAACACTTAACGGCAAAGCGGTTTATAATCGCGGATGGGACCAAGGGGATTTGCCGAAAGTATGCGTCGTAACAGTAATAGTTCAACCTCCAAACCCCACAGTGTTGCGATGGGAAGGCTCCATCGCTACCTCCCACCATGCAATGAAGAACACTCGGAAGACCTGCTGTTGATACGAACAACCAGATATCACACATTGTCCTTGCATAGGGGGTAAACATTGCAAAATAAATCTCATTAATTAGTTTTGGTTACAAGCCCTAACCTCTCCACTGCTATACATGTAGCAACAAATGGCTGGATTGGTTCTAAATTACTGCACAGAAAGCTACTCAATATCCTAGAGGGTCTTCAGTAGAAATTATGGAGTGGTGGAAGAGGCTGCCTCCAAAAGTGACTGCCAAAGTTGTTAGTGCTGGGTTTGGTGATTTTCTGAGCCAATCGCCAATGGCCGATAGAGATAGGAAGTTGCTTGTCGCACTTGTGGAGCGATGCTGGGAGGAGCAATGGTGGGACTCCATCAACTCCTTTCGTTTGCCATTTGGAGAGATGACACTAACACCGTTGGACTTCACCTGTATAACCTATGTTGCAGTGGGCAGCTTGACGATTCCGTGGGATTATAATGTTAGGGAAAATGTCAATTACATCGAGGATCAGTTGGGTTGGGTCCCAGCTTTTGCTTCTGGGGGTGCGATCAGAGTTACCGATATATGGTCATTTTACAAAGACAAGGCGATTGACGACAATGAATACGTCCAGCTATCACAGCTGACTAGAGCTTTGTTTCTCTACATGCTTGGCCACACTTTACTTAGCAACATGGGCGATACAATTCACCTGTGGTGTCTGCCTGCGCTAGAGGACGTAGATCGTATAGGGAAATATAACTGGGGAGGGGTGGGGATGTCAACCTTGTACAGATTTATGTCTGCCGCGTCCCGACGTCTGACGAAAAGCCTTGGTGGCTACAGTTTTGTATGGGCGGTAAGTCAAAAATTTACTACATTCTTTGTTATTTGGACAATTTCATGTTCCGTTATAGCAGTGCTATGGCAGTTACTTCTTCATTTACACTACTAGACATAAATTGTAATTCAACGTGTAAGTGTGGGCTTATGAAATTCTTCAGTTAAATCCGTACAAACTAAAATAGGAAGAGAGAGACGTATTGCCTAGAATGTGGCGATAGTGTTCCTCTAACAGAGGCATCCAACAATCACTGTCTACGGTTCAATATTTTCGCCGCGCTATTGACACCGTCAACCTGTAAAATGTTTGTATCCGTACTCAGTTCCACAATTTCTTTCATTTTCAGCATATGAAATAAATTCGGAAAAATTACTACCGCATATAGAATAATACAATGTTAAATGGCTAGTTAATTCTATATCATAAGTCAATTGGCTACCATGGGCAGCAGTGCCGCTGCCGAATTGGTATCTCAAACCGAAGGACCTAACTGCAACGAGATTGATTTTGGATGGGCCCATGGAAAGATTTTACTACCTTGGAGAGAGGGTTATTAGGCAGGTTTATGTAGGTGTATCTACAAAGCAACCTTTTTAGCGGCCACCAGATATGTACAGCACTGATACAATTTTGGAAAAAAGGCTACAGGATGTGCATAATGGATTGCCCATTGCAAGTCTATACCCAGAAGCCCTGCCATTTCCTACATATGAGGATTTTGTGTGCAACAGGCTAATGAAACCACTGACGTAGGTCTCCTGGTCCCCTAATGCCAAAGACTGTGTGATGCATCTATCTGACTAGTTGCCACTTAGTCATACTAGAACAGCGTCACAGCAACGTCCAATTAATTACGCTCCCTGGTCTATGATGTGCATACAAACTGATGGATCAGTGGAAGAAGAGGACATTCACAAAGTAGATGGCGAGGTAATAGGGCTGCATCTTCCTCATACTATTGCTGATGTGGTATGGCCTTCTTCCCCCTGTACATTAGCCGCCATTTAGTTTGCAGAAAACTATCTAACCATACTACCATCTATGTTTTTTCCACTAAGGTGGCTAGACAATGGTACGAGAACTTGCTTGTACAGTGCATGGGACTGAGAAAGAAAGTTATAAAAAAAAGTGTAGAAATATTTCGATTAACATCGATTGTATCGCACAACACACAAGTGGTGGAACAAAGGTTAGAACAAATACAACTCATTTTCCAAAGTGGTTCAGAGGCCGGGGAAACACTGTGGTGGCAATGGAATAGGTAGCCAGAAAACCTTCGGCTGTAAGTGGCAAAACAGAAGTTCCGGGACTCAGACATTATCAGATGGGGAATTCCTGCTCCTACTCTTTTGGATCTACGATATTTTCTAACATGCACCCTCTCTAGTTCTTCGGGAAATCATCTTCCTCCTCAAATCCAACACAACAAACCTCTCCTTCCATACTCCAATCTCTCAGCAGCAACCATGGCCATAGGGAAGGCCCGCAGCAACAAGAGATCATCCAGCAGTTCACGCTCCTCCACTTTGACAACCACAATCTTGGTAGCTTTGTGTATGTTCGGATTATGGCTGCTGGCACCCAATACTCTTATTGTTTATCCACGTACAACTACTCGATCTTCCGCTACAACTTCCTCTCAATTATCCTCCATGTCCGACTCTCATCAGATTCATCCCACAGAACCTATCCCCAAGAAAAGCCAACCCGTTTTCCAAGACAGTCAGGGGGACCTCCCAGAAGATGCCATTCAAACTGATCACGGGGCAACGCATAATGACCACACAGATGAATCGTCAGAACTCCCAAACCAGAGTTCGACCGAGAGCAAAGCTCAAGCAGAAACTGACAATAATGTCAGTGAACAAGAAAATAATGGCGATTCGGACAGCAGTAGTGACGACAACAATGAAGCAGAAGGAGATGATGGTGGTGGTGGTGATAAGGACAACAGGGATGTGAAGGAAACGGATCCAGATGTTGGAGAGAATCCACACGGCGCAGAATCTGTTGATGAGCAGCAACTACAAAATCAAAACTCCGAGGAAACTTCTATTACTCAAAACCAAGAAGCTGAGGAAACAAGGGAAGAGCATGCAAGTGCTTCAGCCGAAAACAACCAAGAAGAGGGTACCAGTGACGACAAGCTTGATGACCATCAAAGTTCAGACAACAATGAGCATGAGATATCAGATGAAGATCAACAAAAACGATTGGAACAGCATCAACAGCAGGAAGATGATCAAGTCCAACAAGGAAAATCACAAGAAGATACTCAAGGAACATCAAGCCATGATCAAGTGGAACATGATGAGGCACCCTTAGCCCAGACTGGAAATCACATTGATCAGTCACAGCTGGGGGGCCGGAAAAATCCTGAAACTCATGAAAGTCAGCATAATATTCTCCACAATAACAATTCCATAAAGAACATCTCAAGTGAAGAAACAGGCAGGAAAGCAACTAACCCGGACACTAGTGATTTCTTTCCAACTGGAGAGAGATCTCAGATACCCAAGGAGTCAAAAAAGAACTCCTGGTCAACTCAAGCTAACGAATCTGAAAACCAGAAAGATAGACGACAAAATGGACAAGATGATCAAGATGGCAGTATTATTAACTACAAATGGCAACTATGTAATGTTACAGCTGGTCAGGACTACATACCATGTCTGGATAATGAGAAAGCAATCGCAAAGTTACGGAGCAGGACACATTACGAGCATCGTGAAAGGCATTGCCCAGAGGATGCCCCTACTTGTCTTGTTCCACTGCCAAAGGGATATAAAAAACCATTGCAATGGCCTCAGAGCAGAGATAAGGTAGAATAATATACGATATACTGCAGTGCTTTACAGAAATGTGCATTAACTAATGCTTTTCTATTTGAACAAAGCAGATATGGTATCATAACGTACCTCACACAAAGTTGGCAGAAGTCAAGGGGCATCAGAACTGGGTGAAGGTATCTGGAGAATTCCTTACTTTCCCAGGAGGTGGTACTCAATTCATTCATGGAGCACTGCATTATATGGATTTCCTAGAAGAGGTAACTGCATGTACAACTATCATATAACTTGTCAATTTCCTGAAACTATACTACATTTCAGTTCAAAATAACAAAGTCATATCAATTGAAAAAGGAAAATGAGTTCAGTGCAATAGAGAATGTGATGAGTTAGTATCATTTTTCCCTCCTCTCTTCTCACCTCCACCCTTTTCCTGCAACTGGTGCAGGAAAAAGGAAAAAAATTGGAATTAAAAATAGGGATAATTTCAAAAACCTCCCCTGAGGTTTTCGACAATTTCACTCGGCTCCCTTGAGATTTACATAATTACAGAGACCTCCATTATTGTGATAAAAAAACAATAATGCCCATTATTAATTGTCAACTCATTGAAAAACTCTATCAAATATTAAAACTCTCTCATCGATTATTAACCAATAATTCAAACCACAGTTTTTTCTATTTAACTATCTTTTCTTTTTCTCATATATCTATTTTTCTTTCAAACTAATTTATCTATTATTGTCAACCAAATGTGTACTGTCGCTACTAATAAAATCATCATACACGCTAAACCACCAATACTTATATATCTTAGTATCTATTCCCAATTCTCGATTTTCCATTATTAGTAAATAATTTCCTTGCGCCCATTGTTGTTTCCAATTTTTGATAGGTATTAGCAAATTGAAATTGTCAAATGACAAATTGAGTGCTAATTTCATTATCATTTTGATGGAGATGAAGATAGTGACAATGATAAAAAATAAAAATTAAGGATAAGAAGTGGAATAGAAACTAAATATAAGTTATACTATTATGGTTATCATGAAAAAAAGCATTCTTGATATATATTTATAACTGCATTGTGTTTCTATTTTTACTTTACAATTATTGATATTATTCCCATAGAGAGAATTTGATTGATTTTGAACTCTGTGCCAATGGAATATATTGGATATTGATATTAGTAGTGATTGTTTAAATTATTTTGTATTAAAAAGGTAGCAGTCATGGAATTGAAATTTTGGAATATTGATGAATATTGTAGTATATCAAGTAAAATCTAATATTGTTATGAAATTGTATGTAAATTTTTGGATATATGATGTAGCATTTATAGTTGATACAATGGTCTGCATCCGGAATTTTTAAGTAAAAGAGAAATATTAGAATAAAGATAAGTGTTTATTTAATGATAATTTGGATGTTGATAAGTAGGTAATAGTAGTAGGAAATAAAGATAAATGAAATAGAGACTAGAAACCATTTTTTCCTTTACATTTTTGTTGTTAATTATAACTCAAGGGTATTATAGAAATTTTGGAAAAAAGTATATCCTTTTGGGTCTAGATATTACTTAAATAGTGAAAATAGGGGAGGTAAGTATAATTTTTAGAACTTGAGAGGAGCTTTTTGCAATTGTTAAAAACCTCAGGGGAGGTATGTGAAATTAACCCTTAAAAATAACTAGGAAAGGCATAAAGATGCTTCTTGAGCTTTCCTTGGTATTAGGTTTTGTCCTGAACATCCCACTCTCTGCACACACACAGACTGATTTTCCCCAGTCAGCTTTGAGACAGCCCCTCCACTGCTTCTTGTGATTTTTCCAAATATATTTGGCTGCAGGCTGTTCCAGATATAGCATGGGGTAAGCATAGTCGAGTGCTGTTGGATGTTGGATGTGGTGTTGCTAGTTTTGGTGGCTACCTCTTTGAAAGAAACGTACTCGCAATGTCTTTTGCACCTAAAGATGAGCATGAGGCTCAGGTTCAGTTTGCCCTTGAAAGGGGAATACCTGCAATAAATGCAGTGATGGGTACCCAGAGGCTGCCATTTCCAAGCGGAGTCTTTGATGTTGTGCACTGTGCTCGCTGCAGAGTTCCATGGCATGCTGGAGGTTTTCCCCCCTAATTTTCTGACTTTTGTTTCTAATTAAATTTGAACTTACATTATGTCTATATTAACATTGCTTAGTATGCTAACTGAGAAAATTTAATCAAGGTGGTGCTCTTCTTCTGGAATTGAATCGACTCCTCCGACCAGGAGGTTACTTTGTCTGGTCAGCTACTCCAGTGTATCAAACACTTGAAGAGGATGTTATGATATGGAACGGTATGAGGCTGATCAATGATTCTCTTGATCCTGTCTATTGGCCAACTGTCTAATTATTTGCATTTATCCTTCCAGAAATGTCCAATCTAACAGTTTCAATGTGTTGGGAGCTAGTCACTATCAAGAAGGATAAATTAAACTCTATAGGTGCTGCAGTCTATCATAAACCAGACTCAAATGAATGCTACGATAAAAGGAAGCACAACCATCCTCCAATGTGCAAAAGCGATGATGATCCTAATGCAGCCTGGTAACAGAAACTAAATTCCATCAGCACTGTAAATTCTTGTTAAACTTGATGAATGACAAAAATGCAATTGTCCTTTGAAATTACAAATTTATGTGTCATCCTCACCTATGTAGAGCTGAACTAGTGCATAGAAAATCTGGCTCACAAAGAAAAAACAGCAATTTACAAAAATGGCATATATGCTTTCTATTGTCAAATATTCAAGAGTCATTATAATCTTGCATAAACCAAAGATTATCAAATTTTGTGAAGAGTATTAACTCTAGAAGCAGAACAATCTTCTGGAACTCTAGATGCGATAAGAATGACTGTAAAATCATAGAGGGACAACCACTTTTTTAATTGGTTCAAAATATGTGGACTTTTACATGCAAGGGAAACATCTTCATATAATTAGACACTTAGCCTCAAGCAAATTTACCTAAAAATTAGTCCATTTGAATCACAATTCTCCATAGATGAACATATGATAAGCATAATGCGTACTCTTACAATGAGATGTGCTTTGAGGCCAGCAATCAAGGAACCCTATTCATAACCTCCATTGTCTTTTAGGTACATACCTTTGCAAGCATGCTTGCACAAAGTTCCCATTGAAGCAAATCAAAGAGGGTCAGATTGGCCAGAGGAGTGGCCTCGTCGACTTCAGACACCTCCATACTGGTTGAACAGATCTCAGATGGGAATTTATGGAAAGCCAGCTCCAGAAGACTTCACAGCAGACTATGAACATTGGAAACAGGTGGTGAGCAAGTTATATCTTAGTGGACTGGGCATCAGCTGGTCAGACGTGAGAAATATCATGGACATGAGAGCAGTATATGGGGGGTATTCCCAATCACTAAAACGTAGCATGATACCAAGAGTTGTTTTGTGGATAAAACTAATTGAAGGATGGTGCTTTGCAGGTTTGCTGCAGCACTGAAGGACCTAAAAGTGTGGGTAATGAATGTGGTGAACATAGATGCTCCAGATACACTTCCCATTATCTACGAACGAGGGCTCTTTGGTATTTATCATGACTGGTGTGAATCCTTCAGCGCGTATCCCAGGACATATGACCTCCTACATGCTGATCGTCTTTTCTCAAGGCTAAAAAAGAGGTATAACAGGTTGCAATACCATTTTCACCTGCTTGTCATCCTTGATCTGGTGACTCATGTCTTCAGCTTTCACAGGTGCAAACTCATTCCGGTGATGGCAGAGGTTGACAGAATAGTTCGGCCTGGAGGTAAATTCATTATGCGCGATGACTCCAGCACAATCAGGGAAGTTGAGAATGTGTTGAAATCTCTGCATTGGGAAGTCCACTTGACTTTCTCTAAGAACCAAGAAGGTATACTTAGTGCCCAGAAAACTGAATGGCGGCCAGACTCTTATGCTGCTTCTTCATGATTTGCAGATGACAGCTCTAGTTTCTAATCCTAAAGGGTTCCAAGGTACTCAGCAAAAGTAGTAGTCAAAGTTTATTTCCAGCGTCATTCTTTCAGATTATACATCCATGGAATTAAAAGAATGAAAGAAAGAAAGAAAAAGAGTCTTAAGCTTACCAAGAGAGCAGAACTTTTACAGTTAATATTCATGATTGATTCTAGAAATAGTCAAGAACACATAATGGAAACAAAATCAGTGTCTAACTGATTACGGCGTGTTGACCTTGAAGGGAGCAATTCAACAAGAAAGCAGCTGCTATATGAAATCTGACAACTAAGTATAGCAGATTCAATAGATTAGCTAAAAACTCCAAATAATTGGCAGCAGTCATCGGGTGAATCTAAGCCTAATTCTGCTTGATGATGTAAAAACAGGTTAGTCTACCGGTCACTCAAAAACCAGTTGTCTATCTATTTAGATTTCTCATGGTGATGTCAGATAGAAACTTAATGATTAATGAAAAAACTACGTGAAGCTCCAACAGCAGTTGAAGTCTGACCCAAAAACAAACACCTCCTGCACACATAGACATGCAGACACAGATAGTGAGTGCAGTGAAGAAGAAACAAGCCAAGGGCAAAAAAATTGTGTTTGGTAGGTCAAGCAATCGACTCTATGAGCGCCAAGTGACCAAAGAAAGTGATTATGAAAAGCACTATGTGCACAGAATGAGAATCTTTTATTGATATCAGTTACATTTCCAATGTCTCAAAGTAGCTTCAATTCTCATGAGAGATTTTGATCAACAGAAATTAAACTTAATACTAATTATAAAGCAGCAGAGATCGAACCACCTCGCATTAATTTTATTTGGGTCTAACCACCCAAAATCACCTTCAGGTCCTAACAGTTAAAAACGCAAGCCTCCAATTTCAAGTCCTTTTGTCAACCATTGCCAAGAAGACTATGCAATTGACCATCTCGAACAGCTGCCTGGAGATCTAAATTACAAGAAAGAAAGCTTGGAAACAGTGCTTGCATTCTGATCAAAGATTTAATAAAAGCATGAAGTAAGAGTGCTAACCATCACAACCACCAACATGCTTTCCATTCACAAATATTTGAGGAACTGTACGGCGGCCCACCAGATCCAGAAGAACATTTTGAATTTGATATCCATCATCTGAACAATGTTCAGAAGAATGAAATCATAGGAAGCTCTACTTTGCAAGGAAAAAAATTGTTACTTTGAAACTGAATAATACAGCTCTTGAAAGATATCTCTATATATTGAGCTTGTATACCTCTAAGATCAAGCTCCACAACAAAAGGCTGCTCGTGTAGTTCACTGAATATATGCTTGGCACGTAAGGAGTATCTAAAATTAGACAAAACACCAACCATAAGGATGAGTAGGAGATGGAACAAGTTCCACTTTAACTGAGTTTTTGCGTGCTGGATGTGTGAAATACATAACACTGCTTCAATGTACTGAGGTACCATTTAGATGCTATCCATATAGCACACACACAAAAAGAAAACCAAAAAAGAAAAAAAAAAGGAATTATTAAAGAGATATAGGTGCAATAGGAATATATCAGTATCCAACAAATGTTCTCAACTAATAAAAGGAACAGAAGGCCCAAACTTATCTTTCGCACGTTATTTGACACAACATATATGCAACTGACATAGATCCCCGTCACCTCAGCACAGCCATGAATAACTCAACTGACCCAGTGTAGTGAAGAACAAAAGGTATAAAATAAACACACTAAATGGCAGGAAATAGCAAACTAGTAACACTGCCATTGGCAGCCTGTCTACCAGCACTCCACCACAGAGCTCCAAACTGCAATGACAAAAGGTAGCTTAACTATTACATCCATCCATTTGCAACCGATGTTCAAACTTCTTGTGCTAAACAATAACCTTAGCCAATCCAACCTCAACCAACACTTTCAGTTCAGCCACAAATTAGCCAAAAAAGGATCACATGAAATTGATCCACATTAAGATCACAACACAAAGTATGCAAGTTCACTAAGTAACAACTATCAAAGCTTTCTTGGACCCTCTAAAGAGCAGTTGTTCTGCTTAAAATTCTCGAAACTCTAACTCTAAAAAGACTTGGATATCCCCGTCTTTCGTACCCAAATTGGTCCTTCTATTTTATTAACTCATTTCGACCTTTGCCTCCACAGAATCTGAGCTTATGATCCCAACTAAAAGAGTTGTTTCATGTTGGCACGCAGTTTGTGAAAGGGTCCATCGAACGACGGAGCAACCAGTACATAATTAATTGATCCATTAACAAAGTAATTGTTCATATCGGAAGCATGAATGCTAATTATCCAGAACAAGCCCTGCATTAGGCAAATGAAATTTACAATCTTGGCCACCATTCATTAGCTAACAATAGAATCAAGCATACATCTGAGCTAGCCAAACTTCTTCACAAGCTCAGCTTTGGGGAGGAAAGACTACTGTTCCCATTGTGAAAAAAAAAATCCTTTGACAAGAAAAATGACCCAATTTCTAGTACTAAAACGAGTTAAAAAAATGAAAAAGAGCTTACGGGCAATAAGATTTGGAGAAAATTATGATTTTGTTGGAGTAGATGGCGTTTTGAACGAAGGCTGATGGAGAATTAGCAGCTATAGTCTTTCTCGGTGCAGCAATTGAGGTAAACCATAACACTCCGATTGTTGTCACCGTTACCAAGAGACGGCGATTATTCCAGGTTGTCATCAACATCGCCATCGCCGACGCCGTTATCCAATATCGTCAGTCTACCGGAAAAATCAGCGGGCTTCTTTGGGCTTTATGAACAATCATGCATAAAATTCATAAGTAATAACTTTTAACTTTATAGCTATTCCTATCCGGGAAAAATCCCCTTTTCATTTTCAAACTTTGTGATAAGACACATTTGGTCTCCAAACTTTTCGTCAGAACACATTGAGTACATAAATTAACGATTTTGTGCCACATTTAGTCAAAAAAGGGGAAATTTTTTCAATTTGAACGGTGAAATCCACGTGACCGTTAACAAATGTCCAAATATCGAAAAAACCAACACAAGTCAGACACAAAATATTGACTAAAGTCCATTCTCTGTCTCTATCCCGCTGCTTTTCTTCTCCAAATTTCCCTCTTTCCTACTTTTTCACTGGTTGAAATATTTCTGTCCTCATAGTGGAACTTTCTGAAACTCATAGTGAAGCATTCCAGTTCGATGATTGAAGACCACCAAACGTGGAAAAAATGTTTGTTCGAAAGAAATAGCTCAACGATCGTGCATCCCCAAATTACGGTAAAGAGTTAAATAACTAAATGTAAAAATTTTTAACTTTTGTGTGTATAATATTTAGATGTGGTCCCTGATGTTTGCATTATGGGTATATTCTGGTTACTTTGAGTTGTATTGGGTTGAAAAGATTAATTATTTTTAATTGATTGTCGTATCTGACAAATGCATATGGTCCTTATTTGTGATTATGATAGTAAGATGGACCCATAAGATGTGGTCTTTATCTGTGATTATTGAGTGCATTGTTGTTAATGTTAATATATATCCTGTTGATTATTGAATGGTTGATATGTGCATTTTTGTTATCAGAGTAAGGCAGTACACTTATAACTCTAAGATGTCACCATAAAGGGTTAATTTCCTATACTCCTCATCCACGTTATGAGGGTGGAGATGCATGTGTCATTGACTATGTTAAAAGTATTGGTTTAAGTGTCTTTGAAGTAGACAAATTGACTAAAAGTGCTGGTTTGTATGGAGACAAAGTGTATTATGGTTGGAAAAACAGCAATTTTATAAGGATAGAAACAAGTAGAGAATTGCATGGATACATTAAGAGGATTGATGGTTTAAATATGAAAATTATTTTGTATGTTGAGATATCATTCCATGAAATCTATGTTCAACAGTTAGGCTATGATCCGTATCAGATTGGTGAGAATGAAGGGGCTGATGGTAATAACAATTTGAATACACCTAATGCTGATCATAGAAAGGGAGGGAATGGCAGACAATGAGGCTAATAGGAACAATAATAATGATTCTGATTCAGGGAGTGAATCCTTCTTCTCAGCAGTGGACTCTGATTATAATATGACTGATAGGGATGATAATGAGTTGCATGACAATGTAGACAAAAATGCTGAATGGTTAGGTGTAGAGCACCATAAGAATTTTCAAAAAAATAAGCCAACTGGAATTGAAAGGGATGATAATTTGGTGATGCCAGAGGACAATGATGTTGCCCTATCTTCTGAATCTGATTTTCAAACTCTGAATGAACATGATGATGAAAAAATCAGCAATGAATATAGAGTCTTCAACCCTAAAGATATTGACAATCCAACATTAGAGTTAAAAATACTGTTCAGTAATATAAAAAAGTGCAAGTTGGCTATCACAAATTATAGTGTAAGACAGGACCATGTAAATTTGTGAAGCAAGACAAAATAAGATTGAGGGCTAAGTGTAGAAGTGAAGGGTGTGACTGGCTTATTTATGCTGCAAAATTGAGTGGGGAAGGTAGTGTGTAAATCAAGACATTTGAGGACACCCACAAATGTGGTTTCACCTATGACAATCCACTTGTAAATTGTGGATGGGTTGGCAAAAAGTATACTGAGGAGTTTAGAACTAATCTTAAGGTAGGTATGCAGCACTTTAGAAAGACTGTAATTAAGGATAATAAGTGCTCTTTCTCCAAAAAATAAATATACAGGGCCAGAGAAAGGCTATGAAGATTATTCATGGGAGTGAAACTGACCACTATAGTAAGTTAGGAGCATACATGCATGAAATTTAGAAATTCAACCCTGGAAGCTCCATTATATTGAAAACTGTGGATGGATCTACAAGTACAGCAACACATCAACAAAGGTTCCAAAGGTTATATATGTGTTTTAATGGAGTGAAGCAAGATTTTTTAGTTGGATGTAGGCCTTTGATTGGAGTTGATAGTACATTCTTGAAAGGATCAGTTGGGGGAGTTCTATTGATAGTGTTGGATTAGATGCTAATAATATCATTTATCCAATTTCATATGCTGTAACAGATGGAGAAAATAAGGAATCTTGGACATGATTCTTCAAATTACTCAAAGAAGACTTGAAAATTGAAAGGAATTTTGAGTGGATTATCATGAGTGACAAGCAAAAGAGGCTGATTCAGGCATGTGACAATGTTTTTTCAAATGCAGCTCATAGATTTTGTATGAAACACATGCATGGCAACTTTTCATCCGCTGGATTCAAAGGAGAAGCTCTGAGAAGAGCCTTATGGGCTGCTGTAAAGGCAACTACTCCAGCAGAATTTGCCAGCAAAATAAAAGAAATGGCATCAATTGACATATATGCAGCGAAGTGGTTTGATGATAAACCTCCATCTCAATGGAGCAGAGCTACTTTAGTACTTATCCAAAGTGTGATATCTTGTTGAATGATGTGTGTGAGTGTTTCAATAGCAAAATATTAGATGCAAGGGAGACACCAATCATTGAAATGTTAGAATTGTTAAGGTTGTATATGATGCAAAGAATGCAGCAAAATAGGGACTTGGCTCAACAGAGGTGAAAAAACTATATGTACTGTTTTAGGATTATTGAGAGAATAGAAAAAATGATGGAAAAGGTCACCCAGTGTTTTCCTTTCAAATCCAATGATGACTTGTATGAGGTTTCATGTCCATATGGTAATCAGTATGCAGTAAATATCAAAGACCATACATGTTCATGTAGGAGATGGGAGCTGACAGGAATTCCTTGTTCCTATGCTATTTCTATACTATGGATAGCAAAAAAAGATCCAATGTTGTATATATCCAATTGGTATACAGTGGAGAAATATTTGAAGTGCTATGAAGGCTGTGTGTGTCCAATAAGTGGGGAAATAAATTGGGAGAACATTGATCTCAAAGGTCCAAAATCACCTCTGTACAGTAAACCATCTAGAAAACCAAAGAAACAAAGGAGGCGGAGTGCGGATGAGGTAGAACAAGCAAAGAAAAAATAGAAAAAAAAAATGAGCAGAGTTGGTGGTGATAAGATGCAAATATTGTCTGCAAAGAAGTTACAATGTGAGATCTTGCAAGCTTAGCAAGGATGAACAGTGTGTAACTGAAGCTATCCATGAAGCCTTCCAAATTCCTCAGAATACCACTGCAAATGTTGAAGACATCTCTGTAAGCTGCAATGATACTGAAGCTGAAGCTGAAGCTGAAATTGAAGCTGAAAAGCTAGTTACATTTACTCCTCAAATTTTTGACAAGAATTCAGTTGATAAGGCAGCTCCAGTGCCTGTAAGTATTGTATGGTCTCACTTTTTCTTAATGAACATGATTTCTTTAACTTACTGTATGTTTATGTTATTGTTTTTGTAGAAAAGAAAGAAGCAGAAAAAGGGGGATGCAGCTAGACTAACAGAAATAGTTGTTGATGTTGGTGTCAAAGAGCCTGTCCCATCTTCACCTAATTTGTATGAAGTTTTTGGTTTAAAAAGATCTCAAGTGAACTATAATCAACCATTACACCTAAGAAATGACAAGGATAAGATGCCTCTCACGATTAATACTGGATTTATGGACGTGGTTGCTACCAAACAAAGTGTTGCTGCTTCGTCTAGGCTGAAGGGAAAAAAGAAATTGCCATAAACCAAAAACTTGATGGCAATCTTTTGCTTTTGCTGATGCTTTTTATGTAATAGTCTTAGGCTCCGTTTGATAACACTGAATCTGAATTCTGAATTCTGAATTCTGAATTCTGAATTCTGAATTCTGAATTCTAAATATTGAAATAATTAATTTGCTGAATTTTAAGCACTGAAAAGAGATATATGAATGTCTGAATCTTAATGCTGAATCTATTTATACTGTTTGATAAATATTCATAACTTAATGCTTAATAAGCTAAATTGTACAATTTTGCCCTTCTATCTTTTAATCCAAAAAGGAAATAGAACTTATGATTTAATTAACTTAAAATTGTTAGGTATGAAAATGACAATGATTGTGAAGAGCAATGCATACAATGACAATGTTTCTTTGTGTGGGAAAAGGGTATGATTTTATCGTTTTGAGAATGGGAAAACGAGCTTTTAATACTCCAAAAGCACATTCAATTACATTTCTCAATCTTGCATATGCTTGGTTAAAGCGTTCTTGTAAGCCCCGATGCAACCAAATACAACCAAAAATACTCAACCAGACAAGTAGTCAAGTAAATACAATGACAAAGAATATAAGCAATTTTAAAGCACAAAAATAGAGTAACAATAAAGTAAAAGAAATTCAAACCAATCAAACTCCCAAGCTTCTTCCAAACTTGGAGTTGAATCCACCAAATAGCTTCTTCAATAGATGGCGATGCTAACCAAGATGTACAAGTGAAGGCTCACTCCTTCCTCACCCCAAACACACTTTGGTTGAGCCAAGGAGTTTTACAACTATTCTAGTTAACCCTCAACAACCTACACTTGAAAGATCACTCACCCAATTAAGAACTATTTTAAACAAATGAGGCAACCTTCACCAAGGTTTTACCACTTCAAGTGATAGGTTCACCTTCACCAAGGTTTTACTCCTCCTAGAGAGTAACCTTCACTTGAGCAACCTCACAACCCAACTTCCCCAACCCCTTATACAACCAACAAAGAATCTTTCTACTCAAAAATCTCACTTGTAAGCTTGTATTTTGTGTTGGCAAAAGTCATTTGTCTTCTTGTGCTTTGGGGTGTTTATAGAAGGTGAGAAATGGCTCCAAAAGGCTCTCCAACGGTCAAATATTAAATGCTGTCAAAACTAGCCGTTGGCCTGTCGGACGTCCGAACCACCTGTCGGACGTCCGAACCCTGCGTCCGAACGTCGTCAGAGAGTCATCAAATCTTTGCGAAATTTCTCGTACGTCCGATGCGATCGATGTGCGTCCGAGGCGTGCGTCCGATCTTTCCGGACGTCCGATGCTTCCTCACGAGCGTCCGACAGAGTTTCCTTCTTGATGTTCTTCTTCCTTTCGGACGTCCGATAGATTCCTTTCGGACGTCCGACATGAGTGCCCTGTTTTTGTTTCTTTTTTTGTGCCACAAGAATCTGTTCTAACAAATTGCTCACATAAAAATATTAGCCCAAATCTACAGTTTGGTTTGTTAATCATCAAAACCAAGGATTGATCGACCAAGGTCAACAGTTCTTCTTTTGATCTTGGACGAAAAGCATTTCGAAAATCAGACAACCAATATCTAATATTTCGATATCTTGTCATAAAGCCACGTGTGTGTGAATAAGCTGCATCACATAAATAATATTTATCTGCACAAAAAATATATATATCAAATATAAATGTTTGTGGATGAAAATTATTGCAAAAAAAATACTATTGTTAAAAACAATTTTTGAATAGAGAATATCAGGTTATTTTGTTTAATTAGATAAGAATTTTGAATAGGAAATATTAGGTTGTTTAATTATATAAGGATTTTGAATGTAATTAATAAACAGGGGACATATTTGGTAGATAAGATAAAGTAGTTGAAGTAAATCTCTTGATTCTTATCAAATTAAGCATTCAGTTACCATTCTTAGGGGTGTGCATCGAATTCGAAAGCGGTAATTCGGAAGTTTGAAATCGGAAATTTTCGAAATTTTGGCCTTAATTTTCCCGACCGAATTCGATTTCGAAATGCCTAATACCGATTTCAAATTCGCTACCGAATTGAATTCGGAACTCGGTAAATTCCGAATTCACCGAATTCATTTTTTTTTTCGCACAAAAGTCACAGCAGGAATACTAGGCAAGAAAAACACTCACGAAATGCACCTTTTCCGCAAAATTAACAAAACCACACAATGCAAACAGAGTCATTCAAGAATATGATCGCGAAAAGAACCCAGAAAACCCAAACTCGATCAAAAATAAAAAATCTTTCCTGCAGAAGTTCATACTGCAGCTTGCAACAACAATTAGTCACCGGCTTGAATTACATTAGGTGCACCACAGTGTACCCAGTTTTCAATGTACTATTTAACACCATAAGCCAACAAATTGCACCAAATATGGAACGTTCATCTCTAATAAGAACAGCTGAAACAAAAATCATAACCAAAGATCCAACCAAAAATCATAACCAGAACCTATACCGCGTGCTTGGAAGCTGCTTGATGAAATGCCTAAGAAAAATAAACTAGAAACATAGATGAAAAAGGTGAGTAAAATCACTGGCATACCTCAGAATGTCCTCTTCAAGTGAAGGCTGATGATGGCTTGAAGATGAAAAGTGAAGATGCGTGAAGATGTCCGACGGTCTTGAATATGAAGGCTGATGGTGTCTGTCTCTGTCGGGATTGAAGAACTGGTGAGAAAGATGAAGGTGTGATGCGAAGGACAGTGGAAATCTCTGAGA
This sequence comes from Coffea eugenioides, assembly GCF_003713205.1. Classification (NCBI taxonomy): domain Eukaryota; kingdom Viridiplantae; phylum Streptophyta; class Magnoliopsida; order Gentianales; family Rubiaceae; genus Coffea; species Coffea eugenioides. The sequence goes on along the minus strand of NC_040036.1, from coordinate 38,993,917 downwards.
TAGTGAGGTGAAAGAGGCGATGGATTCGGTGAGTGAAAGAGGCGGTGAAACTGTGAAAGAGAGGGAGAAAGAGCAAGCTGAGTTGGTGAGTCAAGCGGTGGAGGCGGAGGAAGGAAGGTGAGACTCTGAGGAATGAGGCGGCGGAAGCTCAAGGTGAGTTAAGAGATTAGGACTTTTGGCATCTGATAGGGAAGCAGACGGAAGCTACTTGTTATGTTAAAAATTATTATATTATAATTATATTTAAATATTATTATTAGAAATCGAAATCGAATTTCCTATTTCGAATTCCTATTTCGAATTCCTCAATTCGAAATCGGTAATTCCGATTTCAAATATTTTGTTTTCGAATTCGACCCGATTTCGACCAATTCGAAAACGGAATTACCGATTTCAGTTCCAAATTACCGAAATTCCGAATTCGAAATTCCGAATTTAATTCGAAATCGGTTACGAAATCAAAATTTTTCGAGTTTGCACACCCCTAACCATTCTTGTGCTGAAAAAAATACATACAAATTCAGCACCACTTAATAAGTTCAGCATGTGAATTTTTATTTATCAAACACCCACAACATCTGAATGTCTGAATGAATTCAGTTTCAGCACTTTTTTATGTTATCAAACAGGCACTTAGTCTTAGTTTTTTGCTGATACTTTTGAACAAGACTTGTCTTTTTTAATAAGACTTGTCTTTTTGAACAAGATACTATCATTATGGTGCTGATCATTTTGTTGAGAACGTTTATGTTCTTTGAACAAGTTGTCCATTTTGACATTATTTTAAGTTCTTACTAAATGGAAATGATATCAATTTGTGTATATTGGCTTGTGAATACGTCACATAAATTTCAGATTAGCTTGTCATTGTTACATACAAACAGTTTATCTCGCATAGTGCTAGTCATCTTTTTGATGTGTTACTCTTATTTCGTCCAAGGCAATATCTTTCTGCTAAAACAAAACAATTTCATTACCAAATTTTGTACAACACACAATGCAACAGCCATTCAAAACCAGAAGTAGGGGTAGTAGTACATATAAACATTCTAAATCAGACTACAACTGCAAATAGCATTGTCATCATTTACAAGATCCCAAAGCATGCTATTTCTACGTTTACAAATTCAGTCAAAATTCTGCCCCATGAAAGGAACGAATCACAGTCATCAGCCTTCCCTTCGATAATTAATTCCAAGCTTAGTACCAATTTTCCTTCTCTTGCATGTCCCCTATTTTTCCCAGCAACAGATATCATAAGCAGTATAACCAACATCAAAATAATACAAATCATAATTTGTTCCCTTATTTGGTCATTTTCAATTGTTTCCTCCATCTTATTTATCATTTTTAGCAAACCTGGTATTATGCTCCTTCCTCTTGCACAAATTGGTTCATCAAGCCATTCGAAATATTTGCACCTATCTGGCCTCTGCAAATACACCTATATTGTTACAATAAGGGCATTTTTACACTTTACTTACAAAAAATTACACTACGCTTACCGGCCATCTTGGACAACCATAGGATCTTCTTCCAGGATTATCATCCCGCTAAGAAGTTGTCAATTTGGGTCTTAATCCACATCCACACACACGAGTACTGCTATTTGACGAAATCTACGATTCTGGGTTTCGTGACCTCATTTTGCTGACAAGTACGCATTGAGGATGAAGTTTTGTTGCTTGATATGGTGGATCTCTCCATTAATTCTATTGGATTGGAAAAACTTTGTTGAATCACTCCATTAACTCTGCTAATTTCAAGCAGCTTTTCACTTCATTAACTCAGTGGGAAAGGAAAAATTTTGGAGAAGAAAAGCAGTGGGTGGGTTAGAGAGAGAGTCAAGCGGGATAGAGACAGAGAATGGACTTTAGTCAACATTTTGTGTCTGACTTGTGTTGATTTTCCTAATATTTGGATATTTGTTAATGGCCACGTGGACTTCACCGTCCAAATTGAAACAATTTCCGTTTTTTGACTAGATGTGGCAAAAAATCGTTAATTTATGTATTCAATGTGTTCTGACGAAAAGTTTGGGGATCAAATGTGTCTTTGTCACAAAATTTGAGGATGAAAAGTGGATTTTTCCCATTCCTATCGTTTCAGAAAAAATAAAATAAAATAACTTTATAGCTAGTTTGGGAGTTTAGAATAGGAAAGAAAAGAAGAGAAATGTTTCTGTTTGGATTGATTATTTTTTCAAAAAATTTTTAAATATAATAATGTTACAATAATATATAAATAAAAATAATTTTAAAAATATTTTATTTATATAATATATTAAATATTTCAAAAAATATTTATAGTAAATATTTTTCATATATATTGCTATAATAATTTTTTTCAAAAAATACCTCAAAAAACAGTTAATCCAAACAAATGTTGTTTGAGAGTTTAGATAAAAAATAAAATGATTTGGAATATATATGTCAATGAAAATTTGTTCAATACACGTTTAAGAGGATAAAATGAACATTTTGAAAATTTTTGTTAGGCTTTCTCAACTTTCCTCTGCTTTCCGGCCATACTTCGGAAAATTTTGTCAAATATAATAGCAGTAGACCATCCATGCAAAATCATCTAGTTCCCTTTCTTTTCTATCTCTCAACAGAAAGAAAGTTTTTTGTTCTCATTTCCTTTCTTTTCTTATCAAATCTGATCTTCCAAACTAGCTAAGAGTTCCCATTCGATACTCTTTAATCTTTTCTCGCACTTCAATCCTATGTTCTAAATTTGTTATTAAAAATTTTTTAGGCTCAGCTCTCAAGTCTTGTTTTATGCCACCATTTTGTTTCTTTATTTGTTTTTCTTATTTTATTTTACTTCTGAGCAAGTAAGAAAAGTTAATTGCTAGCTTGAGGGGTATGGCTAATCAAAGAAAGTCGGAGAACTTTTTTTTTTAATAATTAAAAAAAGTTAACTGTGTTTTAAGAAACTATGTACGTATGTGTTTTCGTCTTAATATGATGAACTTAGGGGATGGGGCCTCACCGGTCTCATTTCAATCACTTAAAAGTTTTTAGGTGTAAATAAATTAGAATAGGGTGTAAAGAAGTTTTGGTTAGATGTAAACAAGTTGGGAATAGGGTGTAAACAAATTTGAAATGACCATTTTACTATAAATTGTACTATTGAATCCTTAAATTCTAAAGTTTTTTTATATATAAAATATGATACTTCCATTAAATCTATATAATGACAAAAATTGCATTATAGACAGATACAATAAAGTTACACAATTACGTTAGATTTCAAAGTTGATAGTCCCAAATTCGAAACTTAATACATCTATTATGCATAATTACAATAGATCCCAAAAACACATGTAGTTCCAATTCCGGAACTTAGACACACCAAATGTGAGTAAATGTGTTTTTTTTTTTTTTGGTAAGAAGTAAATGTGTTTACTCAATCGACTTTAATCCCAAAATAATCGCCACGGTCATAAAGCTACAGCAAATAAAAAGATTTGTAGCTCGATTCACTAAAGAGGTTAGCAATATAAAATATTCGAGGTGAATGGGGGAATCGATTTTTTAATCTCTAGAAAAGAAAAACGATGATATTTAGTCAGTCAATTGTGACACCACAATCATAAATCTATGTATGAAGTATCTAGGCTCTACGCTAGATTTTACCGTCCAACATTAACAACAAATTGGATGGTACAAATACAATTAGAAGTTGATGACACTATCCAGCCTTTTCAATACAATACAACAAGCTGAAGAAATTTTTCAATCGACCGTCTTTTAACTTTTGACGTTTCCGCTTTCCACGTGTACTAATTCTCTCGGAGATCACCAAAGAAAAATGGAAATGAAAAGCAAACTCTTTTTTTTTAATATATAAAAAAAAATCAAATATTTGCTCGTCAATTCTTCACCAATCAGTGGAGGGGAAAAAAAGAAGAAGAAGAAGAAAAAAGCCCCAGAAGCATAAAGAATCAGCAATAATTCAAAACATCAGCTCTGTTCGGAAGAAGCATTGGGGGAATCAGGACTGGTTTTGTAAAGCTTGTTGTAGGCCTCCAGCTCTTCGTAGTAGATGTCCCACACGCACCTAACACATCCGCTTCCACAACAGTCATCCGGCAACGGCTTCTCCGGCGGCGGAGGAATATATCGGGGTGTTGACTTCTCCAATTCCTTCTTCTCCTCTTCTTTTTCACCGTTCAAAATCGTCGATGTACCGCTAACTGATTGAGAATTATCAGCCATGGTATCCTGGATGCCAGAGTTGTTACTATTTCCACTATTGATTGCACAAAATAATCTCGGTTGGAGCTGGGTGGTGGCAGCCGTTATTACGGTCAGATTTTTCATGGATTGCTGTCGCAGAACATTTTGGTGCGGCGGCAGGAGATAGATGATACGAGGATTACTGACGTCGGAGGTTGTTATGCCTGAAGAGGTTACGTACGAGAATGAGGATGCGGGACGAAGAAGAGATTGATGATGTTGGAGGAGGAGGAGGAGGGCCGTTCCCATAGGCTTTAGGCTTTAGAATTGGTCCATTCGCACTTTCTAGAATTTTATTTATCTGTTTATAAAAGGCCGGAAGGACATTCTGGCGTCATAACGCGTGGGCAATCAGTGGACCCAAACGAATGTGCGCTGTCCAATAAATTTACTGGTTTTGGGCCGGTCCAAAATAAGCCACCCTCCACGGACGGTAAATACTTCTAGTATTATTCAGAACAATTGTCTAGTTGCACGCACCAGAAGAAAATCGCTTTTAAAACTGTTTTAGGGAGAAGGGCAGAGACGGAAGTTTTCCTTCTAACATGGAATGTTTAATCCGTAAAAGTAGAAACTTTGAAAGTATTGACAAACGAAGCATTTGAATATGCATTATACAAGAGTCACTCAGATGGTATTACTGAGCTGGAAATGCGTCCTGATACAAGTAGAACATGGTTTCCTGACTGAAGCAGCAGCATAACATTTCTGGTAGTACGGTTGTATGGTTTTATGGTTGTTTAGAAGTCGATGAGTTCTGCATAATTTGACAGAATTTGCAGCAATTAATCCTATCAATGGTTTTGCTTTAACTATAATATTATCGGTTGCCAGAAGAGCAGTGCAACCGCTCTTACTGTCTCATTTGATCTTTCTCTTCTAGTTTGATCGCTTGAATATCCTTCTCAATCCCGACAACAGCAGTAATAACCCCAGGTAATCAAATTTATAAGCCAATTTGATGAAATCCAGCTTAAAATCATTCCATGGAGGATACCTTGGTTCCAAGTCAAGGTAAAAGCTCCTCTGCAGAACTGCTTTTTCATGGCTGAAGGTATCGAAAGAGTACTTGCCGTGATACCTTCCAATACCACTCTCACCAACACCTCCAAATGGTAATGAATCGGCCACAAACTGCAATTTTTTTGTTGGAAAGGAAAAGGAATGATGGTTTGAACATGTATGCTTTTGCATCAACTACGGCTGAGAGCTTACAACGAAGTTTGAATAGAAGTACCTGGACGATTGCATCATTGAAGGTTATGCTTCCGGATGATGTTTCAGATAAAAGCTTTTTTTTGAATCTTTCATTCTTTGTGAAAGCATGGATGGCAAGCGGTTTTGGTCTCAAGTTTATAAACTCAATGCTTTCCTCAATTTTATTCAACTGTAACACGAGAGAGAAGATATTATATCAAACTTCTTTTCTTGTAGATTAACAGCTTCATTTGAGGCCTTCATTATGAATATTTTTTCTCTTACTGTGATGATTGGCAGCAGAGGACCAAATATCTCTTCAGACATTATATCAGCATCAAGAGGAGGATCCAACAAGATGGTTGGTTCAATCATCCTGTGCAACATTAGTCAAAAGTTTGAAGGCAATAAGTAGCACGCATCCAGAAAGATCAGCTTGCACAATACACAGATTGACACAGCACTTACAAATTTTGTTCGTCCCATGAACCACCGTGAACAATGGATGCTGCAACTCTGGGGTCCCCAAGAAGATTGCTAACTCTATCAAAGTGGCTTTTGCTGACAATCCTACAAAGATTCTTCAAGTTTGGCATACTGTCACCAAAAAAAGCTTTGATGCACTTCTTCAACAACTCAACCTGAGAAATCAAACCGAGAAATCAAACCAAGAAATCATGGTAGATATCTATTTCAAAACCATTAGATCCAAATGGAGGACGAGCCTCACTCTTAAGGAGCATGCCATCATTACCAGAATTGAAGCAAATTTCTCTTCCACGAGAACATAATCAATCCCTATGCATGCCTGTCCACTGCACAGTCCCCACTTGCCACCAACTATTCTCTTAATGGCCACCTTGGAGCCACATGGAACAAATTAGAATAAGAATAGTAAACGCATACATCGTTTATGTATTTGTCTGCAAATGGGGTAATGCAATAACACATTCTTGTAGTCTAAGACAAGAAAAACAGTTGTTTTCTGACTTCTCATTTAAGCTCATGAACCTGCTTTAGTCTAAGACAAGAAATATACATCTCATGTTCTGCATTTTAACATTCTTTTAGTGCTTTTAAATACTATAGGAAACCTCTAAATCTGAAATGGAGAGAGAATCGAGGATGGTTGGACATTTTCCCCCAAGCTCCAGAGTTACAGGTGTTAAGTGATTTGCAGCTGCGGCCATGATTATGCGTCCTACTCGTGAACTCCCTGACAAGGTATGATCAAACAGAAAATGATAAGATTCTGTCCATCATTCCTTAATGATATGTGTTGGGATGGTGGAAGAAGGTAATCTTCTCCTGGTTGCAAAGACAATTCACTTATAAAGCTCATTTTTTGTACCAAAAGTGTAAACTGGCAAGGTAATTTCACTCAGTTATCAACAGCAAGAACACGATACATTCCCAGGGAGAAAAGGATTAAACAGTAGGTGACCTAAATAAGAATTACCAGTAAAGAATATCTTGTCCCACTTCTGCTGCAGTAGTTGTTCAGCTGCATCATGTCCACCTTCAATGACTTTTAGTGCTGCTGAGTCCAAGTAACGGGGGATTGTATTAGCAAGAAAAGAAGAGGATGCAGGCGATAGCTCTGAAGGTTTCAAGACCACTGTGTTTCCTGCAGATATTGCCCCAATCACTGGGTCCAAAGCCAGTGCTGCACAAAGAAAGAAATAAATTAGCCTAAAGGACATGTATCAACTTATTTGAGATGCTTCTCCCTGCCTCTAGTAAAAATAAGGCTCACCAGAAACTCAAAAGAACCTGTAACTCACAATAAACCACTACACTTATCCTAGGAGGTTTGATGGAGAAAGGAGGTCAAGATCTTATTAGCATGCTTCTATTTGAACATACACATCAGCAATTACTAGTTCCTTGACGACTATCAAAATCACATTGGATTACAACAATATCTAATTGAACTTACAGATAGGAAAATTCCAAGAAGCAAGGATCAATACTAGGCCAAGTGGCTCAGGTAATACTTCTGCTCTTGCTGGGAAAAAGAGCAATGGTATTTGGCCCTGTTTAAACGGAGTTGTTAGCAGCTGCAAGAAATCGAGATGAATAGTCCATCCCCCCTTGGTTTTACTTTGATCACAGAATAAAAAAACTGTAAGTGACCGTTAACCTAAATCTAGCAGCCAAAAAAATTTCAAGTTACCCAAAGTGCTTACCAAAAAATCATTCTTGTCTATGCTTCGATAACCAGACTTCAGCCAGCACTTATAGAACGTACTTCCTCAACCAAGTTCAATTTGTATCTAAACCTATCTAAGACGAAACTCATTTGTGCACTTCTTTTTCGTTTCTTGGCAACACTGGTATGTAAAATGAGGGGAAAAAAAAAGTTTATAGAACATGCATGCGACCACTATGTTAAAGTTGATAGTGAGCAATACATGTATCAGAAAGAAAAATTATGATCAAGAAACATATACTCTCAAATTGAATTCCAGTTCAGCTACTAGCTTACCAATTTAAATAGCTCTCTACTTTCGAATCTTGAACCAGATTGGCCAATTTTACTTGTTTGTAAAAATATGCATCGAATAGCACTACATTTAAGCAGCTAAAGTGATGCACACTAGCGACACACCTTCTTGGGAGCCATCCATTTCTCAACAGAGGCCAAAGCGTAGTTGGCTGATTTCTTCAGAACACCAACCTGTTAGGGAAGGCAAAAAAATAAAAAAGAGGGGAAAATAAAATAAAAGCATGGCATCATCAAACAGTTATAGTAACACTTAGAATTTACTTTGGAGGTGTCCCAAATGGTACAGTAGACAAATCATAAAACTCCAACCCAGCATTAACTATCTGTTGGCCCTATCAAAACTGGCTCTTAGCTAAATGAATAGGGATGATCACAATGGATATGTTAAGAAACCAAACAGTACTATGCTGTGTGATTGAAACTCTAGTCAACTAATGTCTACCGTAGATACCTATATAATCTGAATTAATCAATTATGCAATTATTAAAAATAATAACTAAAAATCATTTATCTTATCAATCAATTATCTCAACGGTAATGCTTGCAGATAACTGTGAAAATGCGTCATCAAAAAAATGACTGTCTTCTCCTCCGTTATTACTCATCAAGTATAGTCTATGACGAATAGTCTAACTGAGACTGTTGAGGCGCCTTTGCTCACATCGATGAGCCTCGTGGTCTTGCCACTCCGGAAGTCACACTCTCCGCCGAAAGTATTGAACCTCTATAACTCAAGCTTAAAAGATTTTCTGGCGGACCTAATCCGTGGTCGAGTTCCTCCATATTTACGCTGAAGAATGACAATCAAGACTCTGACGACTCACCACTCTCTCCATGAAGTCCAATCAATCTCAGAGAGATCACCGTGCTCTCTTGTAATCTTACCTATACATCCATATATTAATTTCCATAAGAAAACATCAATCTAACCAGCTTGCGTTCAATAAGTACTTAATATAACATACAAGTTAATCAGCTATTCACCGATGAGGTCCGTACTATATAGCCTACATTTCTAACATAAGAATATTTTTGTTCTGGCGGCTTTAGTTCAAACCCACCTTTCACTGATAATTCCAATATTTATTTTGCTAATTAATTTACCTTAGTGTTATGTGTTTATCATTGGTTGTTTAGATGAAGGATGTGAGTAAGGAAGGGAAATTTGCGTTTTGCTACGAGTAATATCCAGTCTTCAAGAAAAAACCATAATCAATTGGAGGGATACCGTGCCATTGAAATTCATTGTCAATTCAATTATTAATTCGCTCATTTTCTTAATCACCGGGTGGGGTACAGGGGTGTGGGGGAGTGCTTGGGTCTGCTTACGTGATTTGCACTAGTAGTATTTTATTCACGAAGACAAGAGAGGGCTGCAGCTTAGTGATGTGAAATCGTCGTACACAAATACTGCTGCTGTGCTCGTTTCCATTTCGGCACAGCTAGGACTTTTAAAGCGTCGGGGTCCAGAGTGGGACGTCGTTTGACAGCCAGCCAGGTCTGGTCCTCCGAAAGGACTGTTGAAGTTTTAATGCCTAATCACGGAAAATGCACAGCATGTTCGCCAACGTTGGTGACGACGACATAACCAGATCTCCTTCTGCAATTTCGATTTTTTTAATATTAGAAAGTTAGGAAACAGACAACAACTCGTAAGTATTTTAACACATATGAACAAAATTTGTGACGCTTTAATCAATAACTATTTCATGCCTCCAGGGATCCTCTCGTAAGTTATTTACAAAAAAAATGTGTCATAGAGTCACTTTTTTTCCCTTTTTTCTTTTCTTTTTCTTCCTTATCTTCCTCCCTCATCTGTGTTTTATAAGCTACAATCTATCTGTTATCTACGCGACAAGTCATAGCAAAATTGTTGCCCAAACTGAATTTTCCTTGAAATAAATTTGAATAGTCCATTTCAAGAATGTTAATTATAGTTTTGGAAATGTAGAACTAATTCAATTTAAGTCACCCCCTAAAAAGTAGTAAAAGAATTTGATATTGTTTGCTGAGCATGTTTGGATAGCAAATCATTTTAAATATTTTTTTAAAGATAATCTGTTAATACTTTTTTAATGTTATATGTAAAATAAAATAATTAATTAAAAAATATGTGATAATACAAATAAATAAAAATTGACAAATAATTGCAATTTCCCAAACAAACCTACACTTCAGTTTCTACGATAATCAAGCATTCATAGAATCGGAAGATTTTGACAATATCCCCTTTTACAGCTTCCCAACGTTACAGGTGGTTATGATTTGTAAGGTTGTCGGCACATCTTTGTGATAGTAGATATAAGATTATTTGAAAAAAAAAAAAGGAGTCTTGTATTATTAGTGTAATACTTCTTCTAATGTCGCCTATGTGAAATAAAATGATAATTAAAATATTATTAGAAATTATTTTTAAATAATATTGAAAACCTTTTCCAAATAATTGATTTCCAAACTGAGCATGATTTTCTTGTTTGCTTTGTCAAACTTAATTGATCATGCAAACAAAGGCTTTTTTCAATGAATATTTCCAATTTGATTTCATACTGTCTGCGATTTGTTCTTTTTTATTTTTATTTTTTTAATTTGATCAAGATACAAAACAATTGTTTATTGCTTTGCGTTGCAATCTCAAGAACAATATGTATGGATACAATATTAATGTTATTGGTTTCTTGTGGACGTCGTCTCGTCTTGTGATGCTCTGGTATTTAACAGCTTCCATGCAGGCTAAATGCAGTTCCTTTCGCATTTGGCATTTTCAGTTGCCTAAGTCACCGCATTCCTGTTACTCACACTGGAAGACTTAAGTTTGGATTGAAGTTTTTTTTTTAAAAAAAAATTATGTTTTTTGTCATCATATTTTGCAATCATCTTTTTATTTCACATATATTAAATCGCTACAATAATTTTTTTAAAAAAAAAAATTCAGAGAATAACAATTCAAAGGGGAATGTTTTCATGATTCATAGCAAAGAGAGGACGGACTGTTCGATTTGTATAAAAAAATTGTTTGTAAAGTTGCTTTTGTAAGTAACTCCTTAAGATATTTTATTTTTTGATCCTGTCATATTGAAAGTATTATAATATGTATCCAAGATTTGTACCTTTTTTTTAAAATTTTATTCTCTCATTTATCTTCACACCATTTCTACCTCCAATTATCAGAGTTACAATCCCAACCCTACATCTGACAATGGGAAGAACGGTAAGAGTCCAAACCCAATATTTCTACTTGCAGTTACTTTTATTTGCAGACATAACTTACCAAGAATTAGCTAAAAGGTAAAAGTTACCATAACTTCACAATTTTCCCTACAAAGTGAAAATCTGTGTTTGAGTCAAATCAGAATGGGATTGGTTGGGAACGAAAAATGGCACGCGTAATTCTCCGTTTGGATTTCTCATTTTTTAAAAAATAAATTTTTCATATACAATATTATAGTAATATGCAAACAAAAATAATTTTAAAAAATATCACATCAATACAATATATAAAAAATAACTCCAAATATATAAAAAATAAAAAATAAAATCTATACCATTTTTTTCTCCATCTATCACCACCACCATCATTATCCCCCTTTTCTCCTCTTTCCTCTCCCTCCCTCTTCCTTCTCCCCTCCTCCCTCTCCTGCCACACCCCATCGCTCCCTTTCCTCCCTAAATCTGGCATTGACTAGAGACTACGATTTAGCTACAGCCAAATCACAACTAAAAGGACCACGATCTGGCTGCGATGTCATGACTAGAGGCCTCGATCTAGCTTCATGCAGATCGGAGGAGGGGGAGGAGGGGTGAGATATGGTTGAGAAAGGAAGGGGAAGGGGAAAGGAGGAGTGGAGGGAAAAAAATGGGATGAGGAAGGTGGGAGGAGAAAAAAGATGGAGGAGAGGAGGAGGAGGAAGAAAGAGAGGGAGAAGGAAGAGAGAGGGGGAAGAGTAGAATGGAAGGGGTGGTGGGTGATGGTGGTAATTTTTTTAAAATATTGCAAAAAATTTTAAATTTTAAAAATATTTTAAAATATATTTCAAAAATATCTCCAAAAAAATTTATAATAAAAGATTTTTCTATACATTATTATAATAAAATATTTTTAAAATATTTCAAAAAAAAATAACTAATCCGAAGCCTAGCGTACTTCAAAAAGAATCGGTCAATTCACCTCTTAAAATGAAACGTCTTTTCTAGTATCCTGTCAGCTGGGACGGCATTTATGGACAGTTGAAACTACCTTAATAATGATCAACACTTTCAATCTATTCAAAATAGCTTGTTTCATAAATTACAAGATTTATGACATGTATCTACCCCATAAACACATTAGATGCTAGGCATCATTGATCTTGTGGGACAGCTTGTCCATTTGATTGGACCTTTGTCCAAATACTGTAAAGTTTACTGATATATATATAAAGCTAACGTTTCAACAAAAATAAAAAAAAATAAAAATCTACCCCATAAACACATTAAGAGCACAAAAAATTGCTGCTTTTTCTGTGGTGGGATGGGATCCATAAAGAAATAGGCTCCTTTAGCTTCTTTTGATGAGCGAATTGATTCATGTGGTAGAAATCACGGGACTTGCAAGCCTGTGAATTGAGCGAATGACCTTGTTTGGTAAGTAAGTTTTTGGTCAAATTTATCCATAATACAATTTTAAATAATTTTATTTACAATAATTTTAAAAAAAAATTAAAAAATTTTAAACTATACATTTCAAAATATTCAAAAAAAATACACTTTAAAAAATTTTTGTACAATTTTTATATTAAATTATAATAATATTTTTACAAATATCAAAAAAATCTTATTTGCCAAATGGGCCGACATTTTAGATAAGTCTAACCAGTCCAACAATGTTGTTTGTTTTTTTTTTGGAAACGTTACAGTAACAACGTTAAATACTTGCGAAGTGCCTAAGTCAATCCCCTGTATTCAGCAGCGTAGGACAGCATTGGCCGTCGTAGAATGCAGAAGCTACGAAGAATACATCTTTTGTTGCTTTTCTTTTTGTTTCTATTTGCACGTAGGAGATTTTTGTGTTGAAATTAACGATGCCTTAATTGGACCTGCCAATTAGATTGGGCTGATCTGAACTCAATTCGATCGGTCCTAAATTTAGTGGGCTGAACTTCATACAATTTGAACTAATCAAAACATAGACCAATATATTTTGCCCAATTTAAATGTGAGCTGAATTTGGATTGGACTAGGCTCAATCCAATTAATATTCAGCTTGAAAAATGTGTACACTGTACATGATGGCTCATGTGCGGGAATTAAGAAGATTTGTTTATCTAAATTCAATCAAATATTTAAAGTTTAGATGATTAATTTTATGATAATTTTTTTTCAATCTCTAATTGATAGGTTTGCGGATATTATGGTAAACTGTGTTATTTTTTGTCCTAAAATTCAAACTTTTTTTGGTAGATATATATGGATTAACTAGTTGTTTCACTTAACTAGATTATGTAAACATATAAAATAAATGCATGACATAAGCTTGGGTCTGCCCTAATTAGACTCAATACTTGACTCTTTTTTTTTTTGAGTCGAGCATGAGTTGCAAAAATGTGAACCTAGCTGAATTAAAATTGGTGGGTTTAAAAGAATGACATTTTATTTATGTGAATTGAATTTAAGTATGTCAAAATCCAACTCACACAGGTCAATTGACAGGCCTAGCCTTAATAGAGCTAGACATCTATATTTCCAACCATGTACAACTCTAAAATAGCAACCAGGGAAATATCCCTTCTTTTACTTTTTCTTTGAGAACAATAATTCATTTTTTTTTATTTTTGTAGTGTAAGTGGAAGGATTCAAACTTGAGATCTCTCATTTACATTCTCATCTCCTAAATAATAATTTTTTTATGAATGTATATATAATAAGAATTCGCAATGTCAACTTAATTTATTAGAACAGTCTTTTCTAATTCATTTTATCTTAATAATACAAACCAAGTACTTACAATTGATATGTAACTCATTTTCATCTTCGATAATCCAGCATATATTATCAATTTATACGACATAATCATCATGAATATATTGAAAAAATATGTTTGGGTATGAGATTATTTGACATAACAAACACACAATCTCGAACTGCATTTTTAATCATTTTTTATTTAATATACATCATATTATAAAAAATATTATAGTAATTATTCTAAAAATTTCAAGTAATATTCTATACAAACAACTTCACATTGTGACAGCATATATATATTGTTTGTATGAATGTACATGTATATAGTCGTAAGCATTGTGGCGGCATATAAGTCGTGTTTGATAATTCAATTAAATACTTAAACTTGATATGGATTTAGATCTTAATTAAGTGGCATTGAATATTCTAAACAAAACTTGTTATCAAAATTAAGTGATAAACTATTCACTTATCACTGATGTGATATGTACTCAAATGTATTAGATTTAATATTTAACAATTCAATAATTTAATGGATTTATCTTTCAAATTTCAGTTTTATGAGACACACTCTTAGTCTCTAATGTTAACATCGCATTTTAAGCCAAACCAGTCCACAAGGATTTTTATGCATTATAATCCAAAATAGAAACAGACTATATATATATATCCATCCTAATCCACTCCCAATTTTTGCACACACAAGCACGAAAAGGTAATCAACATAACAGAGGGAGAGTGTGGGTTTTTTTTCATAGTTATTAAATCTACTCCATGGGAAAGCCCAACCCTGACGGGGACTGAACCACCATTAGACCAGACAGGTGCACCACACATCTTTATAGATTTAGAACAAATCTCATATTGAGTCACATTGATGGGAGATAAGATTTGAACTCTTGACCTTCTATCTCATAATTAATGTGATGACCAACTCCTCTAGAGGGAGTTGGTTACTCTAGTCCGATGATTCAATCAATCAAATTGATGAACCGTCTGTCTAACTGGGTTGAGTTGGTAATTTGACCGTTTAAAAAAGTCAACAATTCAGCGGTTCAACCAGAAGAACTGAAAACCCGCCCAGGTTTTGAGAAACACTTGGAGCCAAATTTGAGTTGCACATGCCAGTGCCAGTGGTATAATTCAAACTGGGACGTCTCACGTGACTCCATGGGACCATACCAATGGACAAAGTGCTTTTATGCGCTACTGATTATTTTATAATATTATTCTCTTTTCTTTCAAATCTCGAATTTTTCCTTTTTTCTTCTCCTTTAATCACTCCTCAAATAAGCATTTCTTAAATCTTTAAGACTCTCATACTTTATTCCAAAAGTTAGAAAATAAATTATCAAATTGATATCTTATCATAATTCATTCCTGACATAATAATTACATTGATAAAATTTTTTAATTGAGAGAAAAAAACTACATAAAAATAA